>NC_068375.1:6421300-6721300 GCF_023724105.1 Carassius gibelio | reverse complement strand
GAAGCACGACCGCTCTGGGGCTCTCGCCGTCCTTCAGGATCGCGGGTATCTGCGCAGAAACATCGAGAACACGAGCACCAGGCAAACAATGAGTGTGCACTTTACCTTCGGCTAACGTAGCACTTACGTGTCGGACGATGGAGTCTCCCATGATCACAGCGTCGCGTCCTGTCTCGCGGAGGGGAGCGAAGCGGTTCTGGATGGAGAGCTCGAAGGCAGGAGCGGGAGAAGTAGTCGCCTGGGACCCAGCTCGCGTCCTCCGCTGTTGATGCACCCAGGGTCCGTGGTGTCCCGGCGTCGCAGTGAAGGACATCTGGGAAGATCGCGTCCTGGGTGCACTGGGCCTGCGCAGAGAAACACACGGAGTAGACGTGGTGGGACTGTTAACAGCATGCTGTATACTTACCCCGGACTTGTGAGCGTCAGCCCGGGATGATTCCAGCGCGGCTCTTCTCTGAAGGTTTTGGGGACACATCCTAATGACAATGAAGAATTAATAATAGTCAGAAGAGGATCTATGACTTCTGGAAGCACCTCTTTTAGGAGCTTAGGTGGTATAGGGTCTAACATACATGTTCTTGGTTTAGATGATTTAACAAGTTTATACAATTCTTCCTCTCCTATAGTAGAGATTGAGTGGAACTGTTCCTCGGGGGGTCTATAGTGCACTGTCTGATGCGATACTGTAGCTGACGGCTGAATGGTTACAATTTTATCTCTAATATTATCGATTTTAGAAGTAAAGTAGTTCATAAAGTAATTACCGCTGTGGTGTTGGGAAATGTCAACACTTGTTGAGGCTTTATTTTTCATTAATTTAGCCACTGTATTGAATAAATACCTGGGGTTGTGTTTGTTTTCTTCTAAAAGAAAAGAAAAGTAATCGGATCTAGCAGTTTTTAATGCTTTTCTGTAGGATAGGGTGCTTTCCCGCCAAGCAATACGAAATACCTCTAGTATTGTTTTCCTCCAGCTGCGCTCCATTTTTCGGGCTGCTCTCTTTAGGGTGCGAGTATGCTCATTATACCACGGTGTCAGACTGGTTTCCTTAACCTTCCTTAAGCGTGAAGGAGCAACTTTATTTAAAGTGCTAGAAAAGAGAGAGTCCATAGTTTCTGTTACATCAATTTGTTCTGAAGTTTTGGATATGCTAAGAAATTTGGATACATCAGGAATATAACTTAAAAAGCAGTCTTTTGTGGTAGAAGTGATGGTTCTTCCATACTTGTAACAAGGAATAGAATTCACAATTTTGGCTATATGAAGTTTGCACAGAACTAAATAATGATCTGAGATATCATCACTTGGCTGAATAATTTAAACACTATCAACATCAAGCGTGTGATGGAAATGTTATGCCCCTTATCATACTGTGATGCTCTGTGTCCTGGCACGGTGAGACAAAACCAATAAAATAGGATAACAATTCTCGTCCTCCGTAAAATGTGCTGTACGCATCTGAATATTTGGGTTGGACTGTTCCAGAACAGTGTTGTAAATACAACTTAACCACTGATTTCTAGTCTGTTCTCTTTTGTAAGTACAAACAAAGTAGTTTCGCTTTCACAAGGAAACACACAGCGACTCCACAACATGGTGCTGGTGGCAACAGAGAGAATAAAAGTTACACCTTCTTTCTTTGCGTGAACATTTGCGTGGCGTTACGCAAATCTTCCCACTTTGTGACATAGAGATGTGGGGGCTTCTTATAACGAGCCGATTTATGTAGGACAGATTGACTCTTAACTTTTATAAAGCATAATTCCTGGGATTTGAGACTTTAGTCTTTGCAACTTTACAGATCTTCTTTATATCATATTTTATGTATGATTTGTCTCTTTCAAGTTATGAATCAAAATCCTCACTTCCCTGTTCTGATCTTCCCCACATAGTGCCAAGAGCTCCAGAGATAGTCCTCGGGGACTGTCTGGTCATAGATAACGAGGTGACCGTCACCTGGAGGATGCCGGTGGAGGACAGCAAGATTGACCATTACATCTTAGAGTACAGAAAAACCAACCACGAGGGTCTGCCGCGTGTGAAGGACGAGCAGTGCTGGGAGGTGCTGGACGACATCAAGAGCACTGAACACACACTACAAGGTGCTCACAGCACTGTGCTGCTCAAAAGATCCTCAGCATATTCTGCTACTACACTTTTATGCACAAGGGAAACTGTTCTGTTCATTCTGCAGGGTTAAGATTTGACACCAGATTCATGAACTTCCGGGTAAGAGCGTGTAACAAAGCAGCTGCCGGTGATTATTCAGACCCAGTCACATTGGAAACTAGAGGTATTAAAGCATATAACATTTTTATTTTCTTCTAAAAGTTTGGGGTCAGAAAGATGTTTAAAAGAGAGTAAAGAGATTTAAAATGTTACATACAATTTCTGTTTCAAATAAACATTTTTTACATTCTTCAAGAATCCTGAAAAAACATGTATTACAGTTTTCAACATTGATAATAATCAAAAATGTTTCTCGAGCAGCAGCAAATCAGCATTTTACAATGATTTCTGAAGATTCATGTGACACTGAAGACTGGAGGAAGGAATGATGCTGAACATACAGCTGCACATCACAGAAACAGATTACATTTTAAAATATATTCAAATAGAAACATTTCACAGCCCCAAACTTTTAAACATTAGTTTTATTAGTAAAAACAAATGGCGTTGTCCTATCAGTACTTCTGTGATATTTATGGTGGTGCCTCTCTGTGTTAGCATTTAACTTCGGCTTTGACTCCACGTCGTCTCATCTGAATCTGAAGGTGGAGGACAGGAGCGTAGAGTGGGATCCTCAGGGAGGAAAAGGAGTCGACAGCAAAGTCAAAGGCAAGGAGAACAAGGGAAGGTAAGAAGTTGGATGAGATAAAACATACATGTTTTTGCACTCCCAGATGAAATTTCTGCTTTATCACACTGAACCCTGTATATTTTATGTCATGTGTCTTAGGAGGTTGTGCTCAACACATCAGTTAGTGTAAAGCCCTTTCAGGAACGCAATGCGACACAGTGTTTTTATTGTTAAAGTGCTCCTATAATGCCATTTTTAAGGTTATTAATATAGTTTTGGACTCTCCTACAATAGGTTTACATGCATACAAGGTCAAAAAACACAATTGGCTATAACAGAAATCATTTTTAAAGCTGCAGTAGGGAACTTTTGACGCTCTAGCGGTTAATAAACAGAACTGCTTGCATCTTGCGGAAGAACATCGTAGCCGGAACTACTTCTCTCTGTTTATGTCTATGAAGAATCACAAAGGTACTGGGTTACTCCGCCGCGGTATCCCCGAAGCAATCTAAAATAGTCCGAATATAAATACTTATTATAGGTGTACTCTAGTGATTCAGGACAAGCTAAAAACACGGTTTGGAAAATGGATTCATGGTGTACTCGCTTATTATATACATTTTTCTACATTTTGAACACAAACAAAGTTACGGGCCGCAGCTCTGATTGGTTGTTTTTTACCGGGAGCGATGGATTTCTGCAAATGGCAATAGGACACTGGGAGGAGCCAGAGGAGCTTGATTTTTTCACAGATTATCTGTCTCATATTCTACTGTCAGGACATAATGACAGGTTTAAAGGGGGGGTGAAATGCTACTTCATGCATACTGAGTTTTTTACACTGTTAAAGAGTTGGATTCCCATGCTAAACATGGACAAAGTTTAAAAAATTAAGTTGTACGTTTGAAGGAGTATTTTTGTTCCAAAAAAACCTCTTCCGGTTTGTCACAAGTTTCGGAAAGTTTTTTTCGAGTATGGCTCTGTGTGACGTTAGATGGAGCGGAATTTCCTTATATGGGTCCTAAGTGCGCGCTCTTCTGCTGGCAGAGCGCGCGCTCCCGTATAGCAGAGCACTGAGAGCACAATGGACTTCACTGATCAGAGCGAGAGCGTCGCGAAAAGTCACAAAAGAAGTGTGTTTTTGGTTGCCAGGGCAAGACAACCCTGCACAGATTACCAAAAGAGAAACAGTATTAAGGGACCAGTGGATAGAGTTTATTTTTACAGAGCATCAACGGAGTTGTGCAAGTGTTTGTGTTTGTTCCCTGCATTTCGGATTGCACATCGCTTATTTCTTAAGGATAATGCAGTCCCAACGAAAAAGGGTCATGATTGTGTGTTGGAACCACATGCGGTGAGTAAAACTGCTTCAAATATCTCTGTGTTGTTAACTTATCTATCAGCGCGTAAGCACATCAAGTAAACAACATGCAATGTTGTCATCAAACTGCAGTTTCCACATGTACAGCTTAAAAAAAAAAAAAAAAAAAAAAAAGACGACATAAAGTGGAACTTAGTCATTTTCCAAAACCGCTAAGCAAATATATACAGTTTCAGTACATACCACATAGCATACCGCCTTTGCTGATGCTGATCTTGTTAAATTTCAGCCTCTGGATCTGTGTCACAGTTTCCACATGCTCTCAACTCAAAAGCCTACTGGCGCTCGTGATTCTTTAGCTCCGCCCACACGTCACGCCTCTAGACGCTCGTGTTTTTCCGGGAAAAATCGGTACAGACTATCTTTCTCTTATGAATATAATAAAAATAAAGACTTTTTGGAGTTATGAAGGATGCAGTACTACTCTATAGGTACTCAAGATTAACAGGATATTGAGTGAAAACTAGCATTTCACCCCCCCTTTAACAAATATGTAAAAAATATATTTTTACAAAAGTTACCTACTGCAGCTTTAACACCGTTGCATCCCTAATAACTCAATGCTCTTGTTTTTCCTTTTCTACCAATCAGCAGTTCACATTTCACCAATCTGAAGAATATGTCAAGGTGACAGTGTGTCTCTTAGCGGTGGTCTTTAGCTCTCTCTGAGCAATAAAGCAAGCGTTGGCTTACCTAGAGATCTTTAGAGCAGCTCCTCTGCGTTCCTTGTGTTCACAAAGACAGATCTGAGCAAAGCGTTTCATGAAAAAGGATTACAGATCACCGGAGAACTCTGCTTTTATCTTTGTGCCTTCATATATTAGTTACGAGATTATAAAATATGACTCATTGTAAAGGATGCATTCTTCACATTTGTTTTCCCAAATTCAATGATCCTTATTCATGAAATGCCTATTCTTCCGAGGGGTTTTCTGCGTTTCTAAACTGAGTGACAGTATTTGTTTTGGATTTTGCATGTGCAGCTTGCGAGTGTGACTGAAAATAGATTCAATAGATTATATAATAGTATATAAGAATCATTATATACTGTACTCGACGTCTTTGCGGTCTCCTCTCTGCAAACTGGCCAACATGTTTAAAAGAAATGTCATCAGATGATGGCCTAAATATTAGATTTGCAACATTTAATCAAACGTTGCTTTTTCATGCTCACGTCCTTATGATTGTGGTGAGTAAGCCTTCATCTGAAATCAACGCTCTTGTGCTTTTCTCATCAGTCATTCCATTATGGCAAACAAAGTGCACTGACCCACATCAATTTAGCATGTAATTACACCTGTCATGCATTTGAACTAAACCATCTGGTATGCCAAGAGGCCTGTGTTAATGCTCTGTCCCTTTGGGTCGTCCTTCACTGGTAGTTTATGGGATCATCTTACATATGTTTAACGGAGGAATGGAGAATGTTTATAATTCACAATTATTTAGTATTAAATAATAATGCACTTATTTGTGCACTTTATTGTATTCTAAATCAAGTACACAACAAAATACAGAATCAGTTGCCTGTAGTGTTCTTGTCTAATTGATCAGTTATAGCCATTTATAGTCTGCACACCCAAACATACAAATCAGTTGTTTTGCTTTTTTGTTGCAGTAAATGTATAAAGTAGTGTTGCATCACTTGTGCTGTTGTGGCTAACGTGTTACGCATTGCTTTTCTCATTAATTGATTTCTATTAGATTCCGTAGTTCTTTTCCCACCGCCATCAGGGACATGCTGTGTTTGATCACTAACTGAAAGCATCTCGTCTCTTCTCTTCTCTTCTCTTCTCTTCTCTTCTCTTCTCTTCTCTTCTCTTCTCTTCTCTTCTCTTCTCTTCTCTTCTCTTCTCTTCTCTTCTCTTCTCTTCTCGTGTCGTGTTTGTGTGGTTTGGCGATTGATTCTTGTCCTCAATCCAAGCGACGTGTCTGTCTCTATGTGTAGTAGTGACTGTCTGTGTCTCTCCGATGGTTTCAGAAGTGGAACTCCATCTCCTAAAAGAACATCAGTGACGCGTTCGCCCGCCCCGAGAGGAGCCAGGGATCGCTTCACCGGAGAGTCCTACACAGTACTGGGTACCAAGACACAGAGATATCTACACTGCTAATCACAAGACTGAGATCATTTGGGGAAAAAATGGAAATGAACACTGATTTAGCTACTTTGAAGCAGTCTGTATTGTATAAAGTATAAAGCGCTAGATGAATGTGACTGGAGTTGGTTTGTATACAACACTTGCTGGAATAATGGAATCATTCTCAGACTGTTTTAATGAGGCTTGTTCGTTTGTGTGTGTGTGCATGTTTAGGTGACCACAGTTTTGAGTCTGGCCAGCATTACTGGGAAGTGAAGCCTCAGAAAGACTGTAAGTCCTTCAGCGTTGGCTTGGCCTACAGAAACCTTGGGAAATTTGACCAGTTGGGGAAGACCAACACCTCCTGGTGTATCCACATCAACAACTGGCTCCAGAACTCGTTCGCAGCCAAACACAACAACAAGGCCAAGAATCTGGACGTCCCTGTACCGGACACCATAGGGCTCTACTGTGACTTTGATCAGGGTAATGTGCAAAATATTTTACATTTCATATTTGATACGCACATTTCGAAGACTTCTGTATGATCAACATGAGCGAAACTTTGATTGATAGTCTATATAATTTAAGTTAGTTTTATAATTGTAAAAATGTCCATATAAATTTACTTGATTATATGTACATCATTTAAAAAAAGTTGAAATTTTGACTTTATATCTTCCAAATGTGAGTTTAAAGCACGCAATATTGAATTTATAACTCGCAATTGCATGTTATAGAGTCAGAATTGGGAGCTATGAATTCGCAATTCTGAGAAAAATGTCAGAATTTATAAAAATTCGCAATCACCTTGATTAATTTTTTATTCAGTGGCAGAAACGGGTTTCCATAAGATATTGGGCCCTATAATACAACCGGCGCAATGCGACGCAAAGGCACAGCGCAAGTGTGTTTGCTAGTTTCAGTCCGGCACTGTACGAATTTTCCCGTCCAGCACCACGCCGTTTAATTAGCAAATGCATTTGGGCTCATTTGTGCACCCATGGGCGTTGCTGGTCTAAAAAAGAGGTGTGTTCAGGCGCATTACTATTTTAAGGAACTGAAAATAGTGTTTTTTCTTTGTTATTTAAAGAGTGTACACTCTGCTTACTGTACACAAGGATGCAAAGCATCACACAAACATGCCAAATATTATAAATTAAAGGATTGCAATGCATAAGAATTGTTTTGTAGGCTAATTAAATATATATATATAAATGCCTACATGTCATAATGGATAGTCAACACATGTATCAGAATTAGGCTATTTGCTTGCACACAAGCAGCTTGGTTTCATCTTGGAGATGCGTTCTGTCTTTGCACTTGCCAAATTCCGCTGTGTAAATAGCAAATCTGTCATATCATGAGTGCAACTGGCTCTTAAAGGGAATGGAAGATGAGACTCTGATTGGTTTATTGCACGTTACTCCCAAAAAACACCCATTACTCATTAAGAAAATAGGGACAACCCGTTTAGACCATGCGCCTGGACCACCAACCGTTTTTCTGTCGTTAAAATGGCAAAAGTAGATTTGGACACTCCCTGAGTGCATCTGCGCCGTGCGCCGTGCGCCGTGCGCTTTACACTTTGCATTTAGATCGTTAAAATAAAGCCCATAGAGTGAGAACTTATATTTATATTTTATGCAAGTAGTCCGATACACTTTTTATTGATCAGAATTTAGTTTTTCAGTTTGAGCCTCTAAATAAAACTGAAAAAATTAATAAATAAAATAAAATCTATTTTTTTTTAAACTTATTATTATTTTTATTTATATTTTTTTTTTGGGGGGGGGGGGGGGATTATTTTCAAGAAACTGTTCCATAAAAAAAAATATTATTTCATAGGTTTACAGGGTTAAACACTGTATTCACAGTAATAGTTTATTATGCAAAGAAGGTCCAGATTAAAAGGATTCAGTAGCTCACACCTGATTCCTTGTTTCTAATATCCATGTCTTCTGTGTTATTATGGGTAGTTTAAGTGTTGTATGTTCATATCATCCTCCATAGTCTATAGGGAACATTATAGTCTCGCACATGTGCAATCAGATACCTACAGATCGAGTTTCCACCATTTCCATTCATGCTTTAGTTGTGAGCTGGTTTCTATTCTGCATCGCCTGAATAACTGCTGCATGTGAATGTGACTGCTGCTATTTAATAATGCCTTTTGTGTTTTTTTCCCAGGCCAACTTTCTTTCTATAACGCTGAAAACAAACAACTGCTCCATACTTTTAAAGTGAAGTTCACCCAACCTGTTGTGCCAGCTTTCATGGTGGGTTTGGAGGACAAACATTTTATATACACATGCAAATATGGGTTATTCTAATGCAAACCATGCCCAAGCATTTCCATTCGTCATGTAGAATTAGGTAACATGGAAAAAAAATTACAACAGTTTATAATAGCATAAGCTTATGATAGTAATGTGCTAAAGTATTATCACAGTAACACACTTCACCTTAAAGCTAATGATTTTTAAAAAATCACGAAGCACTGAAAATGATGCATTGTGGATTGATGCATGCTGTTTAAAAGCATCTTCTTTTTACCTTATTTGTACAATTAAGTACTGAGTAGTAGTCATTAATAACATGTCATAACTTTAGTTGAGATTATGCATAATTTACTACAAGTGTGTATCTTTGGTTGCTAATGTTTCTTTGGTAAAAGATTAAAGGCTCTTCTTCACAATGCTAGACTTGAATGAACTGACTGATACTCTAAGGGCTTCACCTTCACATTTAAATGAGGTCGTGACTCCTAACAGCTGTGTGCTAAATGAAAGCCTGTGTTTGTGTTTCAGGTGTGGTGTGGCGGTCTGACTCTGTCTACAGGTCTGCAGATCCCCAGTGCAGTGAGAAGCTTCCAGAAGACAGAGAATGGGCTGGGAGGATCGAACAGCAGTATATCGTAGCAGGATCACGCAGTAGCTTGTGATATTTGCCTCTATTATTAACTGCCTTTAGTAGACGGTTCCCTAATGCCGTGACCCGATTTCCCAAAACTAATCAGTAAACCGTTTTGAAAACCAGACACCTTTCCGATGACCGATGCATGTAGACCTCCAGGACACAGAGATCTTCTCCACAGCTTTGCCAGGCAGAATTTAGGAGAAACGTTTCCGCTTCATGTTTCGTTGTCTTTGACAGACACTTGCTGTCATCAGGAGATGTTTGCATCAGGAAAGCTAGTCGCTTTACCAGGGAATAGTTCAGTGCACCCTCTATACTGATTTTAGTTTGAATTATGACAAGCTTTTTTTTATTGTTTGTCCTTCATTAGATGTGTTAACTCCTTTCTGTGGTATATGCTTTTTTTTGTCTCCTCTTATTGATGTCTGAACTCTTTAGATCATCCTTCAGTTGATGAATTTGAAACTGGAAAGTTTTGCACAAGTGTAAAAATGAAAAAAGCTGCTTCCCCTCATGGTCATGTACTGTTATTATATCTGGATAATTTTGGATGTGGACTGTACATTTTTGTTGTTGTATGTAATGATTTTTAAGTCATTTAGGTATTTTTTTTTTATTGGTTTGACAAATATTTGTGCAGAAACTAATAATAAAACCTCCACCTGTAACACTGCTTAATGAGCTTAAATCCAAATATTAAAGCTCACCAAAGTTTGACTCGGTGTTGATTTTTTTTTCTGCCTCTTGCGCCATCTAGAGTTCATCAGTATTTAATCTCAAATTGTGAAACTTGTGTATTAAATAAATTCAGTGCACACAGACTGAAGTATTTAATATAATAATATTGGTCCAATTTAACAAAAATCCACCAATTCATCTCAACAAATTAGAATACTTCATAAGACCAAAATATCTGCACTGTTTTGTCTCTTGTTTCTCATCTTCCTCTTGACAGTAGCCCATAGATTCTCTCTGGGGTTCAGGTCTGGTGAGTTTGCTGTACAGTCAAGCACATCAACACCATGGTCATTTAACCAACTTTTAGTGCTTTTGGCAGTGTGGGCAGATGGCAAATCCTGCTGGAAAATGAAATCAGCATCTTCACATGCTGGTCAGCAGAAGGAAGCATGAAGTGCTCCAACATTTCTTGGTAAACGGCTGCAGTGACTTTGGGTTTCAAAAAACACAAATGACCATCACCAGCAGATGAGATTGCTCCACAAATCATCACAGACTGTGGAAATTTAACACTAGACTTCAAGCAAATTGGGCTATGAGCTTCTCCACCCTTCCTCCAGACTCAAGGAGCTTTGTTTCCAAATGAAATAAAAAACTTGCTTTCATCTGAAAAGAGGACTTTGGACCACTGTGCAACAGTCCATTTCTTCTTCTCCTGAGCCCAGGTAAGATGCCTCTGCTGTTGTCTGTGGTTCAGGAGTGGCGGCTTAATAGGAAGAATACGATAACTGTAGCCAAATTCCTAGATACGTCTGTGTGTGGTGGCTCTTGATGCCTTGACCACAGCCTCAGTCCATTCCTTGTGAAGTTCACTCAAATTCTTGAATCGATTATGCTTGACAATCCTCATACGACTGCGGTTCTTTCGGTTGGTTGTGCATCTTTTTCTTCCACACTTTTTCCTTCCACTCAACTTTCTGTTAACATGCTTGGATACAGCACTCTGTGAACAGCCAGCTTCTTTGCAATGAATGTTTGTGGCTCCTTGTGAAGGGTTGATGAGTGTTTTCTGGACAACTGTCAGATCAGCAGTGTTCCTCATGATTGTGTAGCCAAGTGAAGCAAACTGAGAGACCAGCTGAGCAAACCTTTGCAGGTGTTTTGAGTTGATGAGCTGATTGGCATGTCATCATATTCTAATTTGGTGAGATAGTGAATTGGTTGGTTTTTTGTTAAATGTGAGCCAAAATCATCACAATTAAAAGAAACAAAGACTTAAACTGAGTCTGTGTGCACTGAATTTATTTAATACATGAGTTTCACAATTTGAGATTCATTACTGAAATTAACTTTTCTACAACATTGTAATTTATTGAGATGCAACTGTGTATATAGCCCCGTTTATATATATTATGCGATATGAAGGACATGTGACTATATGAATCTTATCTGATCCTTGGTGGATCCAGAGTCAGGGACCTATTTTATCAATCCAAGAACATGGTCAGACTCTAAAGTATGGAGTCAAAATAGGGCCATATATATCTGCAAAATAAAACAATGTTTTGCAAACAAAAAAATATGTTTTGCAAAAATAAAATATGTTTTGCAAATAAAAATAGAGTATTGAGGAAAAAAAATGCTTTTTTGCAAGTAAAAAAAAAATAATTGCAAAAGAAAAGTTTACCACAAGAGAAAAAATAAAGTTTAGCAAAGTAAAACTTCAGCAGCAATGACTTTGCAACAGATTCCCCTTTGCGCTGCTCCTTTAAATCCGCGTTTCAGTCATCCGTGCCCAGGGGCGATTCTAAGATTTTAATTTTAGGGGGGCTCAGCCCCCAATAAGGGTATGATTAAAAAATTATATTTGACTATTAGGGTAGGGTTGTATACTACTAACCTTATTGCAATCCACTATTCCATTGTATTCCCTGTATTTCATATATGGGAGTAGGAGTACTGACTGAGCCATATACAACACTGTAAAAAAAAACTAATACAGTTTTTTAGATGTGACCAGTCACTGGAAAATTTTGAATTGGGAATGTAGATTTTTACAATAAAGACTTCCTGATTCAGTATTAGGACATTCATGTTTATCCTTTGATGATACCACAGCTTTTTCTTATGAAATGTATGTGGAAATTAGCAGAAAATTAAAACAACATAAGGGTTCAATGACTGCAATGAATCTTGGGAACACAGTGGTATTGTGTGTGTGTGTGTGAGGCTGTCTGTTCTATTCTCACCTGACTGTTGCTCATTTGCAGACCTACTCCCACACGACAAAAAAATGTTGTATATCCATCTACAATGAAAAATAAATTATTATATTTTATTATTATTATTATTAATTTTTAGCTTTTTAGCCTTTATAATCAACAATACGGTTGGTTATACATCAAGTCAGCCCCTGGAAATTTATTTCATTTCAAATCATTTAACTAACCAGCTAATATTCATTAAGAATATAGACAAAACATGTATTAATGTAATTGTCTATTGGCAATATGTTTAATCTGTTCTATATTTATTTCTATTTATTAAAAATAACACCATTATCAATTTGCCACTTCTATAAATCAATTACTTTAAAAAAAAAAAAAAAAAAAAAAAAATCACAGATCCCTTTACTCTTACTCGAATATATGTATCATGACACACTAATGATTCATTATTACTTAAAGGAACACTCCACCGTTTTTTGAAATAGGGCTTATTCACATTATTTCCTACATTTAGATAGGTGGGCAAATGCATTTTTGTGTCAGTGCATGCATTGTTTTAGTTTGACTGGGTCGGCGTTAGCTTAGCTTAGCACAATGAATGGAATCCTTTGTTGCCAGCTAGCATGGCCTGAGTAAAAGTGATCAAAAAAATAAAAAAAACCCACCTAATTACTTCTTGTGGACTGCGTATTCACAACGAGTACAAATAGCGATCCAGATTAACACTAGGCGATTTCCTTGGCAGATATTGACTTGGGACTATATTATGGGGAAGCACAGGCGAAGCACTGCTGCTTAGGCGAAGCACTGCTACTTCGGCGCAGAGATATCACGCAACACATGAAATCCCACGACTTCCGTCAACATACCGGCGTGAATAGCAGCTGCCTGGCTATTTTCCTTACAGTACACGAATGGCGATGAACATGGCTGATTTTGAGAGAGACGAAGAGGGTGACTTCTCAGACAGTCAAGAACCAGAACCATACCTATTTGAACCAGAGTTTACAGAAGACGAGCTGCGTGCTTTGGAAATAGAACGACAGTAGGAGACTGCGGTCAAGCCAGCCGCACTTCAGAAAAACACCGTCAAGCCAGCCGCGAGTGAAATTTATATGCGCGTGTATTAGTTGCGATCGCTCAACAGCCTGAGGACGTGAGGATGAGAGCCAACATGAACTGGTGGTGTGAATGTGGGGAAATATGCCAATCTATGCCGACGGAAATAGAGTGTCTGTGCTGTAGAGAGTTGATGACCAGGCTCAACACGTCAGATCAAGATGAGCGTGCCCGAAGTTGTGTCACATCTACAGAGGATTTCACGGCGCTGATCCATTCTGCAGTACTCGATTTTTTTTCCGGTGTGACAAAGTGAACTGGAAAAAACGCCCCACGCCGAATGGACCAAATGGACAGCTGTCCACAGAGTAAGTGATTATTTTAATCATGACGCATGTATAGATCGACCCATATTATACCTGTATTCACATAGAGTTGATGTTTTCATGTGTTGCGTGATATCTCTGCGCCGAAGTAGCAGTGCTTTCTTCTGTGCTTCCCCATAATATAGTCCCAAGTCAATATCTGCCTAGGAAATCGCCTAGTGTTAATCTGGATCGCTATTTGTACTCGTTGTGAATACGCAGGCCACAAGAAGTAATTAGGTGTGGGTTTTTTTATTTTTTTGATCACTTTTACTCAGGCCATGCTAGCTGGCAACAAAGGATTCCATTCATTGTGCTAAGCTAAGCTAACGCCGACCCGGTCAAACTAAAACAATGCATGCACTGACACAAAAATGCATTTGCCCACCTATCTAAATGTAGGAAATAATGTGAATAAGCCCTATTTCAAAAAACGGTGGAGTGTTCCTTTAATACAAAATCATATTTAATAATACAAAACAAAATAACTCCACATGATGTTTCTCTCTCTGTGACATTTAGTGCTTTCAGACAATGATGTGTGTCTTTAATCATTTCTGTGAATGGCTGCATAATGTAATGGCGAAATACACAATAATATGTTTTGAATTTTGAAAAGTAAATTAAAATAAATCATGATCGTTTCAAGTATGTTTTCATGGGTGTTAATCGCTTCATTTTTGTTGGAAGAAAAAACAACTGTCACACCGTGATAAAGGCTGAAGGTGAACGCAGCGAAGACGTATTGGTATTGGATGCGAGAACACACACACACACACACACACACACACACACACACACACACACACACACACACACACACACACACACACACACACACACACACACACACACTTTGTACTCTCTGATGTTCGCTCTGCTCGGCGCCCCTGTGGATTGAAAAACGCGCTGAATCCATGCAGACTCAGATCAGGGGAGGAGCCGGAACTTGATGCAGCTTGCCACCGTTTCAAATGAGTTTTTAAAGGGGACTGAAGCGATCACTAATTAATTAATCAAATAATTTTTTAGGGGGGCTGGGCATAAGTTTAGGGGGGCTGAAGCGGGGGAGGGGTCAAGAGGTTGAGGTGTGTACAAGGGATGAAGGCGCGTCCTTCTCGTTACGTCATCAGCGCGAGCCCCAGACCAAGTGGATCAATCGAAATGGAGGAGCAGAGACATGCGGGTGATGGATCACAGGTATGTGTTATTGATCGCTTTCTTGTTATTATTATTAGACTCCTATATTATTAATAACAGATACTTCAGACCGGCCAGAGGGTGGTATTTAACGGGGTTTTGAAGTAAAATTATTTGATTAACACATAGGCTATTATGTGTGGAGAGCTTTCACTGAACATCATAATCTCTTTTATTTGATTGAGGTGGGCCTGTAGAGGCTTTTTGCACCTCTTGTTGTCAGTTTGTGTTCCTACCTCGTCTCTAAGCCAGCCTTGACTCCTTTACTAGTGGGTGGAATAACCATCCTCTCCACACAGAGTAATCGAAGCCCAGACCAGTTGTGGGAAAATGGACTCCTGCAAAACCCTGTCACTCCTCCAGTCCTATCTGAGGTATTTTAAGAATTTGTGTCTTTTAATGTAATGTTTTCATGCAAGATATTGCCCCAATGTCCATAAACTATTACCAACTTTTAACAGATTGCACAAGACGGCGACTCTGACTGGGACACAGACAGTATCTCTGACCAGCTGTGGACAGGAACTGTAGTTCCTCCAGTCGAATGCCCCTTACTGAAGAACTTAAGGCCCAAATTCAAACTTTTTTTAACCCAACCTCACACTCTCAAAACTATGGAAGAGACCATTATTTAGTTTTAAATTTTGTGCTGCTTCATTCTTAATTGACACTAAATCAATCATTGAAATGACTTTTTACCAAATGATACATTTACAAGCAAATTAACATCCAAGTCAATAAAAAACAAATTTAAGGTGACACTGCATGCTTGTTTTATTTTCTGTATTGGATATATTTAAAGCAGAAAATGGCTAGTATAACAACTTGTGTTCTCTTAACACATTCATTAAGATATACAATTTTACATTATGTAACACGTTGTGTTCTCTACACATACACAGTAAATTTCAAAACCATAAGAACATTTACCAATGTATAAAAGTTTTTATTTTCCTGAACATGTAAAATTCCATACCTTTAGTATAATTTTAAATTCAGTTTAAACCGTTGTCAAATTGAATGGCTTGGATGGGGTTGATATTGTCTGAATTAAATCAATTACATTTTAACATTAATTTGTAGGTTTTTTTTACAATATTTATACTAAATCAAATATTTGTCAGTTCATACATAACACAGCTTTCAATTTCTTGGAGAAAGTCTTGCAGAAAGTTGATTATAGCGGTTTCATAAGTCTCTTGTACTGATACCTTCTCCGACATTTTCGGAAGAATGTTCTGCATGATGAAGTCTGCATCAGCCTGTGGGAAAAAAAGAAAAACAATCATCCATTTTCAGGTACATATGCACATGCAAAAAAGCTACTTTATTACCATTTTCTACTATTATTTTTTTTGTAAGGAACAAGTGTTTGACAATTATTCTTTAAATTGGCAAATAATAATTTTCCTATCTATAACATTCCTAAAATGAAATACAAGATATAAACATATTTTTTTTTCCAGTTACTGATACCTTATCATCATCATCCACCACATCAGGGAAAAAGAACTGGTGGCAAAGTCCTGAATGGTTTTCCAGGATTGTAGACTTCAAGACCTTTTCAGATTTGCTTCAACAAAGGGACCAAACGTAGAGTTGCATGAAGCACAATTGATCTGGAAAAAGAACCAGAAAATTATTGCATAATATAGACAGTGTTGTGGCTAATCCATATATCTGGTAGGCAGCAAAATTAAAACAATTAAAAAAATTTGATCATACCATGCAGAGAGATCAGTTTCTTCTTCCTCCACCTGAAAAAACATAAATATGTAAACTGTGCGTAGAAATAAAGGTTTTATGAATTTGAAGCAGGAGGCTGCTGCTGCTGACCCTGAGCTGACTGAATCTGACCAAGGCTTTGGGTCAGAAGACCTATTCAATTCTGTGCAGCTGTACAGACATCAGAATATTCTCTCTGTTAAATAGGTCATCACAACATCATATAGGATTATCTGGATCAGGTGTTTTAAACTCAGTTCCTGGAGGGCCACAGCTCTGCACAGTTTAGCTCAAACCCCAATCAAACACATCTGATTCAGCTAATCAAGATCTTCAGGATTACTAGAAACCTCCAAACAGGTGTGGGTTGGAGCTGGTTTGAGCTAAACTGTGCAGAGCTGTGGCCCTCCAGGAATTGAGTTTCACACAACTGATCTAGAATAAGTGCATTAACAATGTATCATAAGCATCACAGCTTTTAAACATAGTCTATAGGGATGTGACCTACTGTATATAAATAAACTTGTTCGGAATCAAAAAGAGGTTTATTTCAAATTATGTTTACACATACAAGGCATTTGTTTTATATTTGTTTTTTGTTTACAGTATATTTTGAGAGACACCTTTGGCATCGTTTATAGTCCATAATACAACTAGGGCGTGGAGAATAATAATAATTATTTATTAATTATAAAACAACGTGAAAGGTGTGCATATTGAGAGAAATGTACAGCCGCCGATGCAACCCGCATTAATTGATCTCTAACTTACTTAACTTGAGCAAACGCGTTGATACACATAGTTACATATAGTTATCGGTCTATCTAGCGAACTTGAAGAAAGCGATCAATAACACATACCTGTGATCCATCACCCGCATGTCTCTGCTCCTCCATTTCGATCGAGCCACTCGGTCTGGGGCTCGCGCTGATGACGTAACGAGAAGGACGCGCCTTCATCCCTTGTACACACCTCAACCTCTTGACCCCTCCCCCACGTCAAATCACAAAGCGAGGCGCAAAGAAAAAATGAAGCGCAAAGGAAAGCTTGCACCGCAGAGGGACGGATGACTGAAACGCGGATTTAAAGGAGCAGCGCAAAGGGAAATGTGTTGCAAAGTCATTGCTGTTGAAGTTTTACTTTGCTAAACTTAATTTTTTCTCTTGTGGTAAACTTTTCTTTTGCAATTATTATTTTTTTTTTACTTGCAAAAAAGCAATTTTTTTCTCAATACTCTATTTTTATTTGCAAAACATATTTTTTTTTATTTGCAAAACATATTTTTTGTTTGCAAAACATTGTTTTATTTTGCAGATATATATGGCCCTATTTTGACTCGATACTAAAGTGCACAGCGCAGGTGCACTCATATGTATGTAAAGCCAAATGTGTCAGAATTTGTGTGCTTTTTATCACTGTATCAATATTAAATTATTATTTTAATATATTACATGATTTATATTTAAATTTGCCAATGATGATTCAAACATGAGTTTTGAGCAGTGTAGAATAGGCTTGTTTGTTGTTTCTCAGATCATAAAAGCAGACATGCTTTTATGTTTCCGCAGCGCGATATGCAGTGCATAAAAAGAAAGTATAAGTTAATAATAAGAGGATGAGTGCATCTGTTCGCACTGATTTAATAAAATATGATTTAGGCTATTGCAATGTTTATTGTCATCACTATTATTATTTCCTAGAAAACAGGTTTTATACTTTGATTTATATTACCACAAGCACTCCATCGGCCCCGTTTACATTCTGGCCCTGCTGTGGCAGGCATCACTTTTGTGTATAAAAATGTGGCCACCCTATTATTAAATCACCAACAGGACCACGTGGTAACGTTCTGTTCATGTCACAAACGTTGCGAGAATATCTTCTCCTATGTGGGTACTGTACCTAATACGTCTGTTTTGCTGTTCTAAATATTTAAATTCAGTTGGTCACTAAGCAATTTTTTTTTAATTCTTGTTTCTTGAAGTGTCCACGGGAGAGCGCACGTGTGTTTTTTCTTTCTTTCTTTTCAATACGAACTCGTTTAACTTTACTTTCGCTTCAGCTGCGTAATACAGCCACAGGTCTGAGATTTGTTTACTTTCACTTTTTTTTTATTATTATTAAAAAAAATAGATTTTATTAACAGAAATGTCTTCATCAGAATTACTGACAGTGTTCATTCTTTTTTTTCAACCTCTATCCATTTTTCTCATCAGTTTTGTATTTTACTTTTTGACAATTGATAATAAGCCTGCTTCATCCTGCAGGCAAACATGAAAGCCTTCAGTAAGTAGAAACTGCAATCTGTAACATAGGCTACCACATCCTATCTGTGAATCATTTTGCTGCATCTGCACGCCTATTGCATGATGTACTTTCTGGTGCTTTTGTTCCAGAAGGTTTGGTGAAAACCACAAGTGCTACACAAATCAGCAAATGCGTAAACACTTGTGTCATGTCTTTCCATTAAATGTGTCATTTTTTTGCAAACCCTAACTGAACAGTAAACTGAAATACGCAGCAAAACGAATACTTAATAAAATACTCCACACAATTTAAACCTTATCTCCAAAAGAAAAGAAAAGAAAAGAAAAGAAATTAAATTTTTACATGGTTTATTTTTACTTCCAGAAACATTTGTAATGCAAGTTTTTGTCAGTTTTGCAGTCTGGGCATTGTTTTAAGCAGTGCATTTAAAATGTAAAATAATTAAATAGGCCAAATTATTTATTTTTGTGTTATAGGAATTCATTCTCTAAGGACTCAATTATTATATAATTTTGTCAGACACACAGTCCACCGTGGGCAATGCTTCTCTGCACTTCTCCTTCATCATTTGTTTCTGACATAACTTTTTTCCTTTTCAGCCATAAATCTGGTGACCTCCTAGCATTCAAACGACAGATGTGAGCTTGACATGTTTAAAAAACAAAACAAAACAAAACGTAAACTATGTATTATGTTTATAATTATTTAGAATTAATTAAATTAAATTATCAGAATAAAAAGGGCTTTTCAGACAGTGCTCAAACCCAGTTTCTCATTTTCTAAAGACTTCTTTCCAGCTAGAATTAAACTCGGTCCTGGAGGGCCACTGTCCTGCAGTTTCACACCAACCTCAATTAAACACCCGAACCAGCTAACCAAGCTCTTACCAGCACACTAGAAACTTCTAGGGAGGTGTGGTGAGGCAAGTTAGAGCTAAACTCTGCAGGACACGGTCCTCAGTGCTGAGCATTAGCTAGCTACACACAGTGAGGCTACTACCTCAACTACGTTTTTCAGTAGCTATTCCTAGCTTAGTTTCAGAGAGAAGCGCACCTTATTCACCGAAGCACAATCATGATAACTGTTTTAAAGCTTCAGAGGCTTTTTTTATTAGATTTTCACATTCATGTAACTTAATTATCATTCCAATATTTGTGAGGACAGATAATTACACCATTTAACTCGATTTGCAATTTATTGCAGTTTTACACACATACACACAAAATAGATCTAGGCTCTATCTGAGTATTGTGTGTATCTTTGGATCGATAACAAAATAAAACTACACTGTTTGAAATCTTAATTTTATTACATTGTGTTGTTTTAAACCCCAAATCCTTTTAAACCTCCCTCAATTCAGTTATAAATGTAATTGTGAAATTGCCGGCCCTCAAGGACTGAGTTTGGACACCCCTGGGCAAGAGGTTTAGCAACCAAGTGCTGTTCACCTGGCTCATATTCACACACTTTGAACATTTATGGAAACAAAGTGTGTTGCACAAACAATTGTTTTTGTGTTTGAATGAAAGTAAGAAACAGTCTGAATACTGAATACACGTACTAAATATGTGCTGAAGTTTCATTTGTTCTCGCACTTACCTATCACGGGACACCCCAGTTTCAGTCTGCTAAATAGTGAGGCGTGACCAAAGCCAGTGAAAGTACTTAATTAGCTGTTTTGGAAGCCCTTGTTAGAAGAAACAGTCGAGCAACAGAAAAGGACAGTAGTTTGTAAGTGTTTTGCCCCGTTTTCTCATTAGACTACAGCACGGTTGTCGTTGCTAGGAAACTTTGATTTGATCTCAAGCGAGCGTCTACTACAGCGACTCACAAATCAGACAACCAACTGGACCTCAATTACACTCGCTGTTGCTCCATGGACAACATGTCAGTTGCTTCACTGCACACCTCAGACCACTTCCTCATAACTGCTATCCTCGCACTTTCTCCTGACGTGGCACACATACCTTATGATGGAACCTACACTCACTCTCTCCATCTCGTCTATCCTCTATGGTAACATCCTCACTTATTTCGCTTTCTCAGTTTTTGTATCAGTCTCTACTCTCGTCCTTCTCTACAAATGTCTTCAGTGTAAAAACATCATACTACCACGACAAAATTAACAACTGACTCTGACCCTCGCACACTTTTCAAAACTTTCTCTTCTCTTCTTAGTCCACCTCCTCCTTCATCGACTCTTACAGTTGACGACTCTGCAGTTTCCTTCACAAATAAGACTCTCTATGTTTCTTATACAGAACAACCTCCTGGACAGTAACCAATCCGGCTTCAAAAGTGGCCACTCACCTGAGACTGACCTGCTCTCAGTTACTGAAGCCCTGTGACTGGCAAGAGCAGCTTCCAAATCTTCAGTATTCATCTTGCTGGATCTGTCTGCTGCTTTTGACACAGGTAATCACCAGATTCTACTGTCCACCATCAGAAAGATGGGCATCTCTGTCCTACCTCTCAGATAGATCCTTTAGGGTATCTTGGAGGGGTGAAGTTTTAAGTCACAAATTCTTGCTACTGGGGTTCCTCAAGGCTCAGTGCTTGGACCACTTATCTTCTTAATTTACATGACATCATTAGGATCTGTCATTCAGAAGCCTGGCTTTTCCTATCACTGCTATGCTGATGACACACAACTCTACTCATTCCAACCAGATGATCCAATGGTGGTTGCTTGCACTGCAGCCTGTCTGAGTCACATTTCTAGCTGGATGAATGACCATCACCTTCAGCTCACCCTTACTAAGACAGAACTAGTGGTGGTTCCAGCTAACCCATCGTTTCATCACAACTACTCTATACAGCTGGGATTGTCAACCACAACTCAGGACAGCCAGAAACCTAGGAGTTGTGATGCATCATCAGTTAAGCTTCACAGACCATATTGCTACAGCGACCCGGTCCTGCAGATTTTCCTTATAAAACATTAGGAAGATTAGACCCTTCCTGCCAGAGCAAGCCACCCAACTTCTTGTCCAAGCTCTTGTTCTCTCCAGACTGGACTATTGTAATGCTCTCCTGGTGGGACTTCCTGCATGTACTATTAAGCCTCTACAACTGATCCAGAATGCAGCAGCGAGGGCTGTCTTCAATGAGCCAAAAAGAGCTCGCATTACTCCTCTCCTCATCAGGTTACACTGACTACCAGTAGCCGCTCACATGAAATTTAAGGTACTGATGCACACCTACAAGACAACTACTGTTGACACCAATATACCTAAACTCATTAGTTCAAACTTATGTGCTCTCCAGCTTGCATTCTGCAAGTGAACGATGCCTTGTGGTGCCATCCCAAAGAGGTTCAAAATCACTCTCACTGATTGTTTCTTGGACTGTGCCCAGCTGCTGGAATGACCTCCCAATCTCAATTTGAACAGCCGAATCTTTACTCATTTTTTTAAAACACATCTAAAGACTCATCTTTTTCACCAGCACTTGACCAACTAATACTAGCACTTACATTTTGTTGTCTATCCTTGGAAGAAGAAGAAAAAAAACCTATCTAAGGGTTCTGTGCTAGACTAACTGAGACTTGTCATGGCACTTGTATACTGTTGTTGTTCTCTTGTTGGTCTGACTGCTTCTACTGTTCTCAATTGTTTGTCGCTTTGGATAAAAGTATCTGCTAAATGATTAAATGTAAATGTAAATTAAATGGTGACAGAAAGCATGGTAGGAGTGAAGAAGAGATGGGTTTTATTTGTATCTTTATAGTCCATTCAATAAAGGCTTCATATCGTCATCAATGAAATGTAAGGCAGCACAATGCTGCAATCTTTATGTAAACATTTTGTGTGCTGTGTTCATCTAATCAGTGACACTAATTGTTAACCCCATGGTAATTATGAGCAGTGTGAAACACCTGGGGTTTGACCAACAGGTAACTGGTTTAAGTGTGAGAGGCCATGTGGCGTACCATAAGACTGACATAAGACTGTATCCCTCTCAAAAGTGTAGCCAATATACCTTCTTCACCATGTAACCCTCCAATGATCCCTCCAACAACACCACATGTGACAGTCAGCCATTTGTTTGGATGTTTGCATGTACATCGCCCAGTATACCAGCTCAGAATTATCCATATGCATGCCAACAAAAAATCTATAATTGCTGATAGGAATCCACTAAAACAACCATTTAGAAATCTGCCCGGAAACTGTTCAAAACTTTCATTCCATGCTTCAACACAACCAAAAATTGCACAGAAAGACAGGAAAAAAAAGGCTGTATACAGAATTTCAGTCTTTATAAATCCCGGCAGAAATATTTTAAATGATTGGTTCTCAAACATTTGTAAAGTGTAGCAGCTGTTCTGATTTTCGGACACCATCCGGTCGATCTTCTTCAGGAGGGCTATGACCTGATCTCTGTTGTTCAGATCTTTGTTGTTCAGCAGGTGGTTTCTCCTACCACACTCCTCTATTAGTTGATCAAGTTGGTTATATTCAATCTCGTCTCTTTGTGTGAATAGGACTAATGTGTGCTTCATGGCATTTTCACCAAACATCTGCTTGAATAAGGACAGGACATCAGCAGCTTGTGTTTTGTTTGAAGGGAGAACCAGAAGGATTGCGTGGATTCCTGGAGGACACTTCTTCAATCCATTCTTTAACTCCAGCCTCAGATCAATGTTTCTGGAATTTGAGAAAGTTGGGGTGTCGACTACTGTAATTCTTCTCTTCAACACTTCAACTGAGTGTTTTTGGCAACTGTCAGTGATGGAGCTTGAGCTCATTTTGGATTGAAACACATCTTTTCCCAGGATAGTGTTTCCAGATGCGCTCACTCCTGAACCAGTTTTACCAATCAGCAGAAGATTGATATCTTGAGTGGTATTCTCCATCACTGAAAAGCACCAGAAATGTATTTACCGTTGGTTACTTGGGTGTAACATTAAACAGGGGAGAACTGTAAATTATTTAGCACTAGTTTACAATAAAATACATATTGTATATTTCACAGTATCTCTCTCTGTGTGTGTATGTACTTGTTTAATTAATCTTGTGAGAACCAAATGTACTCACTTACATAGTGGACATTTGTCTGGCCCTCACTTTTAAAAGCCGTATAAATAGGCCAAAAAATTATCTTATTTAAATCTAGTATTTTTCATGTTTTTGTGATGGATAGTTTTAGGGTTAGGGTTAGGTGATAAAAAGTTAACCTGATATACAATCAGTGGGAGTCTATGTAATATCCCCACTAAGGGGATGTGTGTGTGTGTGTATTGTTATTTATTAACAGAGTTAAATAAAACCAACCTCTTTGACGGATTTACAGGAAATAGTTTTTATTTATCGACATTCTTGTTTCACAGAAATTAAACAAATCTTTATACTGCAATTAACAATAAACTTTCAATATCAAGCTGTTATCCTTTTATATGGTTCAGAATACACTTCCTGAAATTTGAAAACAAGCACAAAGACTCCTTTCACAATCACATCAGTTTATTTCCACCTATCCACAAAACCAGATGTTTGTACTTCCACCTTAAATTCACACTGGAGTCTTCTCGTGATAATGTAGTAATAAACTTGAAATACAAAGGGTTTAAATTCAGAGTAAGCCTAATTTTTTGTTACAATTTGGTAATTCAGTATCTGCTTAGATGCTTTAGCTAGCAGCAGTTTAGCAATGTTTCGTTCAGTTGCTGTCAGAGCTGTATGACAATGATTGTGTCCACTCAAATTTGTTATTTAAAAAAACAAGAACATTGTGTTAAAAATACTAAAAATTGGTATGATAATGGTATTGTAATAATTATAATGATGCCGCCATGACTGTAACAGTGAGTAGGCCTGTAGGCCCTACTACTGTGTCTATAATAGGTCTATAATAAATGCATTTATTTATTTATTATGGTGTTTCTCTCTCTACATATATATATATTTTTTAAAATGATGTTGACCTTTCTTCTAATTTATCGCTAAATTAAGCATTTAAATTTATTCCTGAAAAGTCTTTCTGTTGCAACATGTACTGTAGACGTCTGAAGGATCCATTTATTTGAAGAATACTGACAAATCACACCAACTTCATCTGCCATAAAGACAATGTAAGACTTGCTGTAAGAAGTGCTTCAATTTCAACATGAAGACTAAGACATTAGCATGTATTTGTTTGTTTGTTTTTATTTTTATTTTTTATTTAGTTTGTTGTTTTATTTTGGTATTTTTCATTTTTACTATTGTGGGTCATCATTTTGTTATACAGAAATTATAGTTGCAGTTAAAAATAACATGTTTTACAGTGGCAATGCAAAAACTAAAGTATATGATTAAGAAAAAAAAAAAAGTCCACTCATGAGAAAAACCTTACCGTTTAACGATCTGTATTGGCTTTCCATTGAAAGAGGTAGAAATGTTCAGCTATTTGTGGTTTTGTAATCACAGGCTGAACACACACTGACATTGTAAAAATGTTAACACTTGGTTAAAAAACCTTTTACTTCGGCTGGCTCCACCTCATTCCTGGACTGCACTTCACATGGGTCCTTGTTCAGGAGCAGTATTGGGTGTTATTAATTACTTAAGTATTTAGTTACTGTAAATTAATTACTTTTTTTGAAATCACTGAATGTTTTGTGTTTATAATTTTATTTTTCATCAGGTTGAGACTGATATTAGGGTTTAGAAAGTAATTAGTAATCAGCCAAATATAATTAGTAGTAAATTAAAAAGTGATCTGCAATTGAGGCTCAAATTAAGTAAACTGCAATTGTGTAATTAATTTGTGTAGCCATTTCAAGAGGAGATTAAGATAAAAACAAAATGATAATCCTTCAAAAAATGCCAAAATCTGCATCAGCCCCAAATTCCATTATATATATATATATATATATATATATGGGTGAAGAAGAATGGATTTAAAAGATACTGTATGTATATTCATCATTCAAATCAAATCATTCTTTCCAGTTGTGGAAATCAGTTATTATACTGGATTCATTATTTATTCCACTTTCTGTTTCCACACACTCCGTGCTTCGTCCTTACACACACACGCTCTGAGTATAATCAACTGTTTGGTCATTATGATGTTTGTTTGTTTTTACTTTCTTCTTACGTTTTTTTGTATTTTATTAGAAGCTTTCACTATAAAACAGAGTAGATGAAATGAATTAAAAATAAAAAGACAGATTAAACACAAAACACATACGCACATGAAGCCACTGTTTTCACAGTTTACACAGAGATGATTCAGATATTGATTTAAAAACTGAAGGAAGCCTTTGGAAAGATTGTGTTTACAGGCCCCCAAACACAATTACGAAGATGCAAAACGTCTAAAAAAGAACTCTGTTTAGTTGAAAACTGTCCCTAAATCTCAAATGATCTGACCAAAGGAAGATTAAATAACTCCACAAACATTTAACACAGAGCAGCTGTTATTGTGTCTGTGCTGTGTTTTTCATGATTTCCGTTATTATTACGATCACAGACTGTGTTCACCCACTGCTTTATTTACTCAAATCCAGAGTCATCAAGATCATAAGTTCTTCAGAAGAACACACATCATATACACACTGAAAAATCCCCGGGTAGATTACCTTCACTTATTATTCTCCAGTTCAAGCAGGGCCTCTGCTGTGTCACATGATTTCAAGAAAACAAATCTAGGCTATGTCAAAGAACAGCAGACAGAAGCTTAACAGACTGAATCAAACCCACCGTTAGAAAGTGAGAGAGAGAGAGAGAAACAGACAGAGAGAGTCACCAGCAATCAGGTTTGTCTCTTTTTTTTTTTTTGAGAATACTCAGTTTAGTTTTATTGGTTTGTTTTTAATTATTCTGTTTCTCAATACCTATATGATATGAGACTGTTGTCTTATTCCCGCTCCGGTTGACAAATGCACAAATTGTAAAATACAAGAAAAAAGATATTGTTATTCTTGTTAAAAAATACAATCGATGTTCATGATTCTCTGATGTGATTACATCCATTGTGTTCCTCTTAGCAAGATTTTTTGCCAGTCACTTATGTCAGCTGTTATTCATCCTACAAACGGAGTGCCAGTCCAGATTTATTTAACTCAGCAGGAAAGCGTTTGCACATAAAACAAACAAGTGTATGCCTATATGTGGCCTTATAAACATGTTAAGATGATATAATCATAGATATAGCGTCTTCAAGCAGTTTCTCATCCACACTGAAGAGCTAACCGACCGTGAAAGGGACAGTTCTGTCCCAGCTCCTGTTTCGCACTGCACAGACGTGATGTGGAGATGTGGACCCATGTGCGCATTTTTCAGTCGCTCTAATATTACATCTCTCCGAAAGAGTTACTCACCGAGCAGCTATTTGATCTCACAGTCTGTGGAATATTTTGTTCATTCAGCCCACAAGCTGTGGTGAATAAATGATTGCTGGAATTTCCCGCATCATAAGTTATTCTTAGTATTTGTTTCTGCTTCTTCTTAACAACAGCACTGCACAGGAGAAAAGAAGAAATGTTGGCAGCAGAATTAAGACACGAGGGATACCTGAAAAATATTGGACATGAAATTGGTGAGAATAAACTTAATTATTTCATATTTCTTTCTGATGTTTGTAGTGAGCCTGTGCATGCTAGTTCAGACATGTGGGTGCTTTGAAACAAGGTCTTGTCACTCTTTTACATGAGCCAAATAAATATAATCTTTACATTGTAAACTGGAATCACATCACTTTTAAATTCTGACTAAACGGTTAACTTGAAAAATAAAAATAAAATTGAGCAGAATTAACAGCATCACTACACTGGAGAAAAAAGTAATTTTAGTAAAACTTTATATTTACAGTCCACACAAACAAGTAACAGACATTCAATTAACTGCTTATAAACTATAGGTTGCATTTCAAGTGTTAATCTATTGATTTTACAAAAAGATCCTTTTGACTGTCAATATTATTTATTTATTTATTTAAATTTACATTTTTAAATTTAATTTTTTCTTTTTTTGCGTCAGGTTATTAACCAACATTCAACTACCTTTCTGTGTACCAACAGCTAAAAATCAATCTGTCAGTTGAAAGTCAACAGTATTGAGTCGTTAGGACATATTGACATGACACATAAGTAAAAAATGGGTTTCAAATGCATCAAATTAATGTTTATTTAAAGAGGTTAAATTGAATGATTAAAAATGAGTTTTAAACAAAATCTTAAATTCACCATCTATTGACTGTCAATTAAAGATTAGTTGGTTATCTGTTGTTTGTTAAGGAATCTATATTTTATAATCAGCAGACTATTAGTAGATATTTTCACTGAGCATTAGTAGATAGGACAATCTATTTAAAATGAAAAACAGTTGATATTAGTAGAAAGTCTATAAACTATCAACATAATACATACGATTATCTATTAATTCTATGTGTGTGAATTCACTGTTAACTATTCACATGCCACTGAATGGCTACTGATAACTTGTAGAGTCACAACAGATATCAATATCACTATCAAAATAAAGTGTTAACTAAACTTTTTTATTCATTTATTTATTTAATTGATATTTCACATGTATTTTCTATCAGATTTTTATAGTGAGGCTGTGCTAGCTAGTTCAGCCGTTTGGAGGCTTTGAAACAAGGTTTTGTCACTCTTCTACCTACCCGTTTTCATGACAAGGCAAATCAAGAGCACAATTTTAGGTTTGCATTTGGCATACTATTTATATAGGCCGTTTGAAGGAATTTGGGGCCCCAAGCAAAATGGACATAGAGGCCCCCAGACCCCCACACGCACGCAAAGCCTACAGGAACCACAGCATAGCCATACAGTTTAAGTTCACCCACACTTTATATTAATAAAAAAGGTTTACAGTGCAAATACTGCTTGAAAAAAATAGTTTGGTGGAAATTCAATAGTGATTTGCACTGTTTTTGTTTTCTAATAATATGATAGCACACACTTATCAGTTTATACTCTGGGTTGTGCAGGATATCAGCTATAATTATAGAGCTTGTGGTACCTTGGCTATATAGAGGAAACATCAGCACTGAGAAGTGATGCATCTGTTGATGTTGAGGATGAAGTTGATGGTGTAGTTGGGAAAATAATTGAAATTACCTGTGAAGCACGTTTTACCATTTCACTGTTAGCATATTGAAAGAGGTCACTATTAACAGCTCAGGGGTGCATTTCCCAAAACCATAGTTGATAAGTTAGATGGTAGACACTTTGTAATAACAATCATTAATAGATGGTAAATTTATAGTTAATTAATCTTTAATCTTTGTCATTTAACTGTTAGCAAACAGTATTTTTACTTATTATAAAGTTTACCGAAAAATTTAAGATATGTTAACATTTCCATATTTTGATATTATAAGGTAAGGGATGCAGGCAGCTGCTTTCACTACCTATGCTTAATAAACATCCCAAGCTAATGTTTGATGCACGGAATTTATTGTGTGGTTTTCCTAACCCCCATTTGGTAACTAGATTATCACGGTGGAATAGTATAGCATGCTATTTGCTATGCTACTTTCATCTAGGGATGTAGCTATCAAATTTGTTAGTAATCGAGTATTCTACCAAAAATCCCATTGATTGATCAAGTAATCGGATAAAATGTATTTTTGCTTATTAATATTAATTATGCAAGAGAAAATAAGACTCCTGGGTCTCTTAAAATGAACTAAGTTTCCTTTTTTTAGATTTTTTTTTTAAATGCATAGAATGCAATGCATACATCAAAAATAAACATTTAATTATTATCCATTGTTTCTCTGTCTGTACTTGTACTGTGAACAATGACAATAAAGTTGACAGATGAATTAAGTGCATTTAAGTGCCATTCATTTGGGGTTTTGAATAAACATTAAACATTACATTAAACATTAAATACAAAACATTAATTAAATTTATATTTTAATTATTGAAAATTAAGCAAACTTAGCTTTTTGGTAAACAATGGGGATTTACTATTAAAAATAAAACATGGAAGAAATTTTGTGTGATTAAACCTTAAAAAAAAAAACGTTTTTATTTTATTTTATTTTTTTAGTAGTAGGCTATGTACATTCTGCTGAACAATAGTAATGTACATCTCTGGCAAATACTTGTCTAAAACAGGACTTTTATTTTGACAGGTTGACGTACCTTTACAGTTCTGTGTATGTGATGTGACGCTAGTTTTACTCAAATCAAACGGTCAAATGCTCATGAAGTGACTGTCAGAGCAATTCTGAAGATGTTGTTCATGTGTTCTCTTATTTAGTGAGACTGCAAATGCTGAAATTACCGCGAGCGTCACGCGCGCTTCAGTATGTGTTAATAAAGGAAGTTGCGCTTCTGCTCCATTCATTAACAGAGACACGCAGAACATGCAGGATTCATATTTAAATAGACTGTTCTGGCTTAATATTTACAGATATTAGTCCATCACGTGAGATCACATGGTTGGCTGGCTGCTGTCAGCGACTACTGAGAGATAACAATGTCATTACACGTTACTGTATTGACGATCAAAGGGGCGCTCACACAGTGTCGTTGCATTTTATTCTTAACCAGTCCTTGTCTTGGGGCCCCAGGCCAGCTCGGGGCCCCAAACAATTGCTTGGTTTGCCTGCCTTGTCGCGACGGGCTTGTGTGCTGTGGTTAAGGTTAGGGTTAGATGTGTCTTTTGTGTACTTAAATTTTTTGTATCATATTTTATGCTTAAAAAAAGGATATCATATGCACGTGAAAACTGCATTTTAAATGCTTCTCAAACTTGATTTTGTATATAAATAGTACATAAAATGCTAACATAAAGTCATGTATTTGATACACATTTCATGAGAACAGGTTGCTTTTAGATAAGCCAAATAAGGATAATCTTTACATTCATAACTGTTGAGGGGGGGTGTATTTTAATCCCACGGGGGGTTCCATGGGATTGGCAGCTGTCACCCGCCACTCAGCTTGCCACCACTGTATGTCCCTGCCCCTGCCACCTACCACTGTCATGTCAGCTGTCTGATCACCCTGTTTTTCGGTGTGTGTTTTTGTTTATGTCGTCATTTCATGCGCACATGGTGTTTTGTTTTGGTTTTGATCGTTCGTCTTGCAACTATCTGTGGCGTTCCTCCCTCCCCCTCATTACTACAGTTTCCGCTTCTAATTGTTTGACTCCACTCACCTGCATTCAATGTTTGTCCATCTCTTCCTCTATTTATTCCCGTCTGTCGCGCCAATCGGTGCCAGATCGTCGTTCGACTACAGCCCATGTGTAGTCATTCTGTCTAGTCCTGCTCTGTCGTGCCATTGTCTGCTGCTACTGGTTTTGTTTTGCTTTTTCTATTTTTTCCCCTCCCTCATTTACTAGACCGGACCCCTATACTCCTCAGAAGTGTTTTGGTTTGCTCCGTGACGGGCTCTCTCGTGTTCTCCTCCCTCCTCCACTTCCTACGCGGCCGCGCCATCGGGCGCCCCCTGCCGGGTGTTTACGAAAGGACATTCAAGCCTCTTATTTTCCTGCTGGACATTTTTCTATTATTTCCCGGCCTGTTTTTGTTAGTTGGAGGGAGTTTTTCTTTTGGATTTTTTTTTGAATAAATTCTCACACCATACCTGCATCTGTGTCCAGTTGTGTTCCTGACAGAACGATCTGGCCAAGATGGACACAGCAGGCGCAGATCCTGTCAGAACCGCAGTCACCCAGCAGGGTGTTCTTTTAGGCCAGCACGAAGCCAGATTGACGAACACCACAAGGGAGGTGGAGTTCTTAACCAACCAAGTGGCTGAGCTGACCACCCGCATCCAAGAGCTGCAACGAGAGGCTGCAAAGGGTGGTGCAGCTCACCATCTTCCTCGCCATGAGCTTGAGCCCCGATGCAATAACCCACCACCCTACGATGGAGACCCCAATTCCTGCCGGGCCTTCTTGTCCCAGTGTTCGGTGGTGTTTGCCTTGCAGCCACGCACATACGCTCTTGAGATGTCCAAAGTGGCTTATGTATTGACTCTTCTAACTGGTAAAGCTAGAGACTGGGGTACTTCCGTCTGGGAGACTCAAGCCCCTTGTTGCGCCTCTTTTAAGGATTTCCGCCAGGAGATGGAGAGGCTATTTGACCGCTCTGCCAGAGGTCAGGAAGCGGCTGACCAGCTAGCACGGCTCCGTCAGGCGGGTCGCTCAGTAACGGACTACGCTATTCATTTTAAGACTCTGGCAGCGACCTGCGATTGGAATGAGGGGGCCTGTCGAGCTATGTTCCGTGCAGGGCTTGATGATGACATCCAGGATGAGCTGGCCACTCAGGACTTGCCACGGGACTTTGACGATCTCGTTAATATGGCGTTGCGGATCGAGGGTCGCCTTCGCCGCCGCCGTCAGCGCCTGGCAGTTCGTCCACCCTGGAGGACCGAGGAGTCGTCGCCTGTTTCCCCCACCGAAACCACTGAGCCGGAGCCTATGCAGGTGGGGCGCCTTCGGCTCACTCCGCAACAGAAGCAGCAAAGACTCACCCAAGGGCTATGTCTGTATTGTGGCAAGTCCGGTCACTTCGCAGCAGGCTGTCCGTTAAAAGTCAAGGCTCACCAGTAAAGAGGGGGATCCTGGTGAGCGCTACCCCTTTATTGCATTCCCCCTCCTCTCGCACTCTCCTTCCTGTCTCAATTCAGTTTGGTGATATTTCTAACTCCTGTGCAGCACTGGTTGACTCGGGAGCTGAGGGCAACTTTATGGACCTCTCCCTAGCCACCCGTTGGGGGATTCCTGTCATTCCTCTTCCTGAACCTATTCCTGCCCGTTCATTGAATGGCACTTTGATCACCACTGTCTCCTATGCTACCCCTCCTGTCAGTCTAATAGTCTCGGGCAATCACCGTGAGGTAACCACGCTGTACCTTCTTGAATCCCCGAGTGCTCCCATTGTCCTGGGGCACCCGTGGTTGGTGCAACATGGCCCTCACGTGGATTGGTCGAGCAACTCTGTCTTGTCTTGGAGTAAGTTTTGTCATGCGTCTTGTTTGGGTGCTGCCTCTTTTCCTGTGTCTGTGTGTCCTGTCTTACAGGTGGAGGCTGCTGATTTGAAGGGGGTCCCAGTGGAGTACCACGACCTGTGCCAGGTGTTTTGTAAGTCCCGGGCCACCTCGTTACCTCCACATCGTCCTTATGACTGTGCCATTGAGCTCCTCCCAGGCACTTCTCCGCCCAAGGGTCACTTGTTTTCCCTTTCAGGCCCTGAAAGAGAGGCCATGGACAAATACATTAATGAATCCCTCAAAGCCGGTCTCATCCGACCCTCTTCATCTCCTGCAGGTGCTGGCTTCTTCTTTGTCAAGAAGAAGGATGGCTCCTTGCGTCCTTGTATAGATTACCGAGGCCTGAATGACATCACTATTAAGAACAGGTACCCCTTGCCTCTTATGTCGTCTGCCTTTGAGCTATTGCAGGGAGCCAAGGTCTTCACCAAGCTGGACCTTCGAAATGCCTACCACCTGGTTCGTATACGTGAGGGGGATGAGTGGAAGACAGCTTTCAACACGCCCACGGGACACTTTGAGTACCGGGTCTTACCATTTGGTCTGACCAACGCCCCAGCTGTCTTCCAGGCCCTGGTTAACGACGTGTTGAGAGACATGGTGAATCAATTCGTCTTCGTGTATCTTGATGATATCTTGATATTTTCCCCATCTCTGCAGGTACACACTCAGCATGTTCGCCAGGTGTTACAACGGCTGCTGGAGAACCAGCTCTATGTTAAGGCGGAGAAGTGCGTTTTCCATGCCCAGTCGGTTCCGTTCCTGGGGTTCGTTGTTTCGGCAGGGGAGATCAAAGCCGACCCCTGTAAGGTAAGGGCCGTTGCCGAGTGGCCAGCTCCTGACTCTCGTAAAGCTCTGCAGCGGTTCCTGGGGTTTGCCAACTTCTATCGGCGGTTCATCCGGAACTTTGGTCAGATTGCTGCACCTTTAACGGCACTCACCTCTCCCAAGGTACTGTTCAAGTGGAATACTGGGGCACAGGAGGCCTTTGATAAATTAAAGTCCCGTTTTATCTCTGCTCCTGTCTTGTCTATTCCAGACCCTGAACGTCAATTCATTGTTGAGGTGGATGCCTCAGATGTCGGTGTGGGCGCGGTCCTATCTCAGCGGTCACACGAAGATGGTAAGGTGCATCCCTGTGCCTTCTTCTCCCACCGCCTGAGTCCCCCAGAACGGAATTACGACATAGGTAATCGGGAGTTGTTGGCAGTCAGGCTGGCTTTGGGGGAGTGGCGTCACTGGTTGGAGGGCGCAGCTCAGCCCTTCCTGGTCTGGACGGATCATAAGAACCTCGAGTACATCCGTTCGGCCAGGAGGCTGAGCTCCCGACAGGCTCGCTGGGCCCTCTTCTTTGGTCGGTTCAATTTCACCCTGTCATACAGGCCCGGGTCCAAGAATATCAAGCCCGATGCACTCTCTCGTCTTTTCGAGGCTCCTGAGGGGAGGGAGTCTGCAGACACCATCTTGCCCAAAGGGGTGGTGGTGGCATCCCTCTCTTGGGACATCGAGAGACGAGTAGAGGAGGCTCTACTTAAGGGTCCTGTGCCGAAGGGGGGTCCAGCGGGTAATCTCTTTGTTCCCACCAAGTTGCGCTCTGAAGTGATCCAGTGGGGTCACTCGTCCAGGCTAGTCTGTCATCCAGGAGTCCGGAGGTCGCTGGCTGCCATCCGTCAGCGATTTTGGTGGCCATCCATGGCCAAGGATGTCAGGCAGTTCGTGGCTGCCTGCTCTGTGTGCGCTCAGAACAAGACTTCCAATGCGCCCCCCGTTGGTCTGCTCCACCCGTTGCCCATCCCTTCCCGCCCCTGGTCACATTTGGCCCTTGATTTTGTCACTGGCCTCCCAGAATCCATGGGTAACACCGTCATTCTTACGGTGGTGGACCGTTTCTCTAAGACGGCCCATTTCATTCCCCTTCCCAAGCTCCCCTCTGCCAAAGAGACTGCTCAGGTGATGGTTGATCACATATTCCGGATTCATGGTCTTCCGGTCGATGTGGTCTCCGATAGGGGTCCCCAGTTTGTCTCTCGGTTTTGGAGGGAGTTCTGTCGGCAGATCGGGGCCTCTACGAGTCTGTCATCAGGTTTCCATCCCCAGACCAACGGGCAGTCCGAGCGGGCAAACCAGGATTTGGAACGCACTCTTCGCTGCCTGGCATCCCACAATCCCAACTCCTGGTGTCAACAGCTGTCCTGGGTAGAATACGCCCATAACTCCCTTCCGGCTTCTGCCACAGGTATGTCCCCATTCCAGTGTTCTGTTGGTTATCAACCTCCCTTGTTTCCCACACAGGAACCCGAAGCTGCGGTCCCGTCTGCTTTGGCTTTTGTCCGACGGTGTCGACGCACCTGGAAGAAAGCTAAGGCGGCCTTGGCCCAGGCTAGTAGGCGGACCAAAGCAGCGGCCGATCGTCACCGGACTCCTGCCCCCCGCTATGTGTGTGGTCAAAGGGTATGGCTTTCCACCAAGGACCTGCCTCTCAGGGTAGCCTCACGCAAGTTGGCACCCAGGTTCATTGGCCCATACCGGATCACCAAGGTCCTGAGTCCGGCGGCGGTGCAGCTCAAGCTCCCTACCACGCTTGGTCGGGTACACCCTGTTTTCCATGTTTCCAGGGTTAAACCTGTGTTCCATTCCCATCTTGTTCCATCTGCCCCAACCCCCCCTCCCCCCCGTCTAGTGGATGGCTCCCCGGTCTATACGGTGAGGAAGTTGCTAGATGTCCGACGTAGGGGGCGGGGCTTTCAATACCTTGTGGACTGGGAGGGCTATGGCCCAGAGGAGAGGAGCTGGGTCCCGGCCCGGGACATCTTGGATCGGACACTGGTCGAGGACTTCTACCGGCGACGAGGTGAGCCCCTTCCTGCGGCGCCTGGTGGCGTCCGTCAGAGGGGGGGTACTGTCATGTCAGCTGTCTGATCACCCTGTTTTTCGGTGTGTGTTTTTGTTTATGTCGTCATTTCATGCGCACATGGTGTTTTGTTTTGGTTTTGATCGTTCGTCTTGCAACTATCTGTGGCGTTCCTCCCTCCCCCTCATTACTACAGTTTCCGCTTCTAATTGTTTGACTCCACTCACCTGCATTCAATGTTTGTCCATCTCTTCCTCTATTTATTCCCGTCTGTCGCGCCAATCGGTGCCAGATCGTCGTTCGACTACAGCCCATGTGTAGTCATTCTGTCTAGTCCTGCTCTGTCGTGCCATTGTCTGCTGCTACTGGTTTTGTTTTGCTTTTTCTATTTTTTCCCCTCCCTCATTTACTAGACCGGACCCCTATACTCCTCAGAAGTGTTTTGGTTTGCTCCGTGACGGGCTCTCTCGTGTTCTCCTCCCTCCTCCACTTCCTACGCGGCCGCGCCATCGGGCGCCCCCTGCCGGGTGTTTACGAAAGGACATTCAAGCCTCTTATTTTCCTGCTGGACATTTTTCTATTATTTCCCGGCCTGTTTTTGTTAGTTGGAGGGAGTTTTTCTTTTGGATTTTTTTTTGAATAAATTCTCACACCATACCTGCATCTGTGTCCAGTTGTGTTCCTGACAACCACGTGACCTGTCACCACTGGCAAATAGTTGGAGTGACGCTTACGTGCTGCGCTTCATTATGGAAGAGAGGAATAAATCTTAAGATAGGGTGGTAAATAAGTGTAGAATTGTATGGTCTGTATGTTTAGACAGTGTCTGTAAACAGTGCGAAATGTTGAGGCAGGTGCGACACTTATGGATAAAAAAAGGTGCTCTATTATGAATTAAAAGTGAGTAATAATACACAAGTTATGGTGGCAAATGAAGGCTTCCAGAGGCTGAACGCCATTTTCTGCACTGCTCCATCTCTCTGGCACCCAGACCCAACAAGACCTTTCATTGTGGACACTTCCTCCCTTGGAGTCAGAGTAGTGTTATCCCAGCGGAGAGGTGAGCCCCCTGTTCTACATCAATGTGCCTATTTCTCTACGAAACTATCCCCGGCAGAGCAGAATTATGACATCGGCAACAGTGAACTTCTCGCCATTAAGCTGGACCTCGAAGAGTGGCGGCATTGGTTGGAGGGAGCAAATCACCCATTTGAAGTCATTAATGACCAAAAGAACTTACAGTACCTCAGAGAAGTGAAATGCCTAAACTCCAGACAGGCTCGATGGCGGTTATTCTTCACTCAATTCAAATTCATAGTTACCTATGGTCCCATTCATAAGACTACTAAAGCAGATGCTCTGTCCAGAATCCACTCACCCGACACTGTTTCTGAATACAGACTTACCTGCCTCCAACGGCTTCACCAGCATCCTTGTTGAAGTAGATCGATTCTCCAAGGCCAGCAAACGTTCATTGGTCTGCCTACAGTTCTTGAAAAACTAGAGACCCTCTTCTACAATGTCTCCCAACACTTTGGTATTCCAGAGGACATAGTGTCAAATAGAGGGACTCAATTAAATTCCAGTGTATGGAGGAAGTTCATCCAACTGTTGGAAGTGTCTGTCTGTTTGTCTTCCAGATACTACCCGCAGATGAATGGCCAGACTGAGGAGAAAATTCAAGAGGTCAGACACTACCCTTAGGGCCAGTGTTGGGAGTAACGGTGTTTTTATTATAATTTACTAACAAAGTTTAATTTTTAGTAACAGAGTAATCGAATTAATTACTTTTCCCATCGTTGTAACGCCATTATCTTTACTGAGAATGTAAAGTGTCGCGTTACTACAATTTGGTTGAATAAAGCGTGAGTTGTCATGCTTTGGCTAGTGGCTATACATCAGCTGCCTGACACCGTTGTAAATCTGATTATGAGTGTATACTCGGCTACCAACCACCACTATTCCCATGGAGAGGAGAACTGTCCAAAGTACCATCCATCGATTATTGGTTCTGAGAGAGTGAGAGGGTATGGGACTCAGCTCATGTCCATCTTCAGGGTGTAGTTTGACATAAGAAGATACAGGTGGATGTCCGTCGTCGGGATACCACTTTCTACCATCCAGGTGATCGAGTTTGACTCTTCACTTGAGATATCTGCCTGTGCCTGCCCTGCAAGCTAAGTCCCCACTACATAAGTCCTTTCACCATCTTGAGGCAGATTAATGAAGTAATTTATGACCTCCAGCTTCCCAGACAATACCGTATTTCACCAACCTTCCATGGATCATTACTCAAACTTGTCATTGATACTGTTCTCCCTCCTTCCACAGAACTGGAAGTACCTCCTCCCCCACCCGAGGTCGACAGGTCCAGGAAATCATAAATTCCAGGCGACGAGACAGCAGATAGGGCTACGGTCCTGAAGAAAGATCTTGGGTTGACCGAGATGACATCCTTGACTCCACCCGGGCAGTCCCACTCCCAGGGGCTGAGGTCAGCCTCTTCGTCGTTCCTGGATATCTGGAGACGCCTGTCGGGGAGGGGCAACTGGTTATGGATGCACCAACCACAGCCACAGAACCAGTCACTCAACCACAACCTCAGTCACAGGAGTATTGAGTACTTGCACCTGCACTCAATTACCAGAGCTCTATAAAGCACACTCACCACTCTAGTTCATCGTTGGTCTCAAGGTTACTCCTTCAGTGTTCCCTTCTTCTGCCTTGTGGACAACTTGACTCTTACCTGTGCTCTTCTGAGCTCGTTGATCTTCATGAGATTATTGGACTGTGGACTGGAACCTTTCACCGCAGATAAGCCTTGCATTCTGTGCATTGTTCATCTCAGTCGCATCTTCGGGAGATACAGCTGTTGTTATGAGTGTGTGCAAACCTTATTAAAGAGAAGTTTACATAAAAAAGTGAACGTGACACATACTATGAATATGTTCTCTGAATTTAACCCATTCAAAGTGCACACACACAGCAGTGAACACACAGACACCATGAAGACACACCCAGAGCAGTGGACATCACTTACGCTGCAGCCCCCAGGGAACAGTTGGGGGTTCAGTGCCTTGCTCAAGGGCACCTCAGTCATGGCACTGATGGTAGAGAGAGCGCTGTACATTCACTCCCCCCACCTACAATTCCTGTTGCCCTGAGATTCGAACTCAGTGAATCTAGTGAATGTACAGGGCTCTCTCCACCCTCAATACCACAACTGAGGTGCCCTTGAGCAAGACACCGAACTGCTCCCCAGGTGCTGCAGCATCAATGGCTGCCCACGGTGTGTGGATGAGTTAAATGCAGAGCACAATTCTTAGTATGGGTCACCATACTTGGCTGTATGTCACGTCATACTCAGAAAGTTGAACTGAAAAGAATTGTACGACCAGATGATTAGTTAAAGGGGTCATATGATGTTGCTAAAAATAACATTATTTGGTGTAATGAAATTTGTTTTTGTGGTTTAAGTTTCAATAACACATTGTTTTCCACATACTGTTCATTATTGTAGAGCAGGGGGGCACGAGGACTGAAATTGAGATCCACTGACATATACATTTACACGTCTTTTTACGCATTGCGTTGCATTGAGCCACGTAAACATTAACAAGTTTGTGATTGGAGAAACGACAAACAAGCGGTACTCTACATTGCTCAAAACAACAAATGTGCACCCACCACAGCCTCACAAATTCTGTGAAGACTCTGGGAATATAGAGGAAACACTGTAGGATTGGCTGTCTCAATGTGTGTGAGTAGCCATTTCACCTTACTATTTGCATGTGGACCATGAATGACACTGAAATACATTAGTAAAGCATAATGATTAAGGGGGTGCCTCGCACAAGGAGCAGCCCAATGGCCCCTGATCACCTTACTCCACTTCTGAATATACTGGTGAAAAACTGAAAAGACTGCTTGATCAGAGATGGACTGGGCACCTTGCTGCAGTGTCAGTCATTTTGAAATCTGATTACAGCATAACCAAGCCATGCTTTGTGTTCATACTTTATATGAGCCATAAAATCTGATGTGATGCAGAGTTGGAAAATGGACAAAAACTCAAAAACAAAACCATAAAGCACTATGTGGCTGAAAACACATTGGGTTTATGCAAAAGAAACAAGAATGAATGCATTCGAATATTCTTTTATGAGTTTCATTAATACAGCCTGATTTACTACCTACAGTGTCTTTGTTTTTTTTTTTTTGTGTTCATTTCCGCTTGGAGCTCATGAGAGTTGCATTTGAGGAACAAATGTTTACAGCCTCGAAAGTTAAAATATCCATCAAAGAAACACCACCAAGGTCACTGCATTCCACTACTCTTTCATGTTGTTTTTTATTTGCATGCTAAAGCCATCAGCTTGAGATTAGGCAAGCAATAGTTAGCGTTGCATTCACTGGATGAATTTAATTAGATTATTAATTAAACTGTTATATCAAAGTATATGCCTGTCACAGTTTTCTGTCTTTCTGTCACTGTCTTCTGTGAGTGTTGTGTTTGTTTGGTGCCATGTGCTTTTGTCGTGTCTCATTTCTTACCCCGCCTATCTTGTTACCTCATCATTGTTTTAGTTTCTACACCTGTGTTTCTCCCTTGCTCCCGGACTCATTTACCTTCACTCTGCACACCTGTCTCTCAATCAAACACAGAGCTGTTGCTCATTGTCATGGACTATATATTCTCATCTCACACACACCACTCTGTCTGGCTGTATTTATTGTTATTTGTTAATGGTGTCTTGCGATTGCTTCTGATCCTGATCTTGTCCTTGTTATCTGTTCGGTTTTGTTTTTCCCTGGTTTGTTTTTGGTTTTGTTCTAATTAAAAGATTCTTCCCTGCATCTGGACCCAGACTCTGTTTCTTCTTCTGTGCATCCTACCGCGCCGTGACAATGACTGAATTTAGTCCTCCAACAATGCTTTAATTTTCATATATTTCATTTTTTTATTGTTATACGTTTAGAAGTTATACATAAATTTGCTAAACTGCGAGAAAATCACAACTTCAAAGTACCATGAGAAGGAGGGATATGCAGGTCACAGGGGACCATATATATAAAACCTGAAAATGTAATGATAGTAATAATATATACTCTATGTATGTGTGTGTGTGTGCTTTACTTGTATTTTCACAAGTAAGGTAAATTTCCAAAACACTTATTATGTGATTCACATATGTGAATTGCATTGCTATTTAATGAACTGATTGTTAAAAATTCAGATAGAAAGAAGATCATACAGTTAGTGATTAAACCAAATATTCTCACTCCATACAATGATCTTGTTTTGTGATTTTGAAAGTATGAGAAATGGGGTTATAAATGTGATCATATTGAAAATAAAAATAAAATAATACAGTACCAACTTGAATAAAAATAAAATGTACTACTAACTATATTAATAATACTATAATTATAGATGGAATGAGGCTGACCAGAAGGAATCCTGTTAGAACATACTCTTCTACTACACAACATACAGCAGTCTCCAGACGGATTGTTCTTCTGGGTCAAACTGGTGTTGGGAAGAGTGCAGCTGGAAACACAATACTGGGACAGGAAAGGTTCAGATCTGAGAGGAGCATGGATTCAGTAACCTGTGAATGTTCAGTCGCTCATGCCACTGTTTCAGGCAGATCAGTGTGTGTAGTCGATACTCCTGGATTCTTCGATTCACAGATGGATCCTGGACAGTTAAAGAAAGCAATAGCGAAAAGTATGCATTTTTTCATTCCTAGACCACATGCTTTTCTCATTGTGCTCAGAGTCGATGACAGATTCACTGATCAGGAGCAGCGGTTTCTTCAGAAGATTGAGATGGTGTTTGGTAAGGAGGTGTTTAAAGACGCCATCATTCTCTTCACTCGTGGAGATCATTTGGAAGGAGAGTCTGTAGAGGAGCTCATTGAGGAGAACTGTAGATTAAGAGATCTAGTAGATCAGTGTGGAGGAAGATATCATGTCTTCAATAATAAAGATAAGAACAAAAAACAGGTGAATGATCTACTGCAGAAGATTGACACAATGATAGAGCAAAACAGTGCAGAAAAAGAAAGTAGAAAGTTTTGTTAAACATTTCCTTCATTTCCACTGTCTCTTTCTGAAAAGTGTAAACATTCTGAAACTTTCATTGAATTTTCTTTCCAACTTGTTCCCAGAAAGCTGAAAATTCATAATGGTAGCACTTTATTAAAAGTAACAATGAATAAAAACCATAATGTCATGGAGAGATGTTATAATATTTTATAAATGTATACAGTTGCCATGGAATATATCGATCTATTGATTATGATACCCTGCTCCACACCATGTTTTCTAGCTGATGTATAATATGTACAAAAAATTTATCATGTGATGTTCTCTATGAAGCTGCAATAAGTCCATGAGGTCACAATAAAGACCAATATAGGCAGATTTTTGTTGAAAGAACAAAACTTTGTTTTGTCTATTTTTGTGTGTGTGTGTGTGTGCACAATTTGTGTATTTTCTGTTGGTATTTTAATAAAGAGATAAGTGTGGCTAGTCAGTAAAACAAGTACTAACCAAGATTTATAAATGTCAATGTTTAGATTAACTTAGATTAATAAATGCTGTAGAAGTGTTAAAGATTATACCTTTAACATTAACAAACAGAATTTATTCTTTGTAAAAAAAATAAAAATAAAAACCTTGAAAAATCAAATGGAAGTCATTTGCTTGATAATTACAGTTAAGTGTGCTTGATTAGAAATGAAAATCTGCAAAACACTGCCTGGATAGATGTACAACTGTAAGGAATCTGCTAAAGATCTGTGCCTGTATTTAAAAAGCTTCTCAAAGTGTCATTTTAGTCTTAAGTGATGAGAATAAATTAAATTTAAACTTAAGTATAAAAGCAAGTTATCAAATTCTTAAAGCTAAGAATCACTCTTACTCTCCCAGTTATTTAAAGCCAGGTTTCCACTACGGGATTTTTGGCTGGATTTTGCTGTCGTGGACAGATTTCCACAGACTGCGTAATCAAGTATAACTAATTTATTTATTTTACTTATATATAATGTGCTTTTAGTACACTCATTTGGACATCTGTTTTAATAGAGGTTTTAATCTTTTGCCTGCGCTGCCGCTTTTCAGAGTGCCCTCAACAATGCAAGCTTCCTAATTCGTCCCACTGAAAGCAGAGACTACATTACCCATACACCCTTGAGTTTTAGAAGTGAAAAGCGCATTAATCGATTTTGCCACTGTCAGTATCAACCCAACGTGGCCGGTGAGGGTGTGAGAAATGCACACACTCTGCTTGGTAAAAATTCAAATACAGTGAACAACACTTAATATGCTCTCCTGGCTTCAGACTCGGAGTACTAAAAAAACACGTTCAGAATCAGATGACTCGCTGGCTGACACCCCATCAAGCCTGAATGATATCGCTGCAGGTCAGACGCAAGTTAATGAAGTAATAAAGTAGCACTTTCAGGTGACCAGATGTCCCAAAATCTAAACTATTGCCCAAATCCCGAATCTGGCCCTAATTGTCCCGAAAACTATAATAAAGCAAAATCTTGAGTAGTTATTGTCTGATAAACATTAAAAACTGTCTGCGGAGGTTGAGTCGTCCAACCAGCCCCCGCCCGCTGCTAATTGGCAACATCTTTTTTCTAAGTATAAAAAAAAAAAACGTAGGCGGCTAGGCACGATTTTAGATATTCATTTATCCAATTAATCTATATGCACAAAGACAATACAACCTTTTTGTCCCCTTTTTGTTTTAAAGCTTGATGAAGAGAGCACACGTTGCTACAGCTAGGAGGAGGCCAGTGATGCACGCGGAGTGATTGACAGTTCGCGGCAGTGTGTACAAAAAATAAGTGTAAGCTCATTAGCGTTAGCGTTACAGAAAGGTCTGATTTATGCACTGTTACAACAGTCATCGTTTTTTTTTTTTTTTTTTTTTACAATGACATTTGAGTTCATGATTTTAATGTTGTTTCTTGTGGCAGAGTGAACAGTAATGACAGCAGTTGATCTTTGAATAAAAATGTGTTTAGTTAAGGTTTGAAATTCATCATCTTTTATTATAGGCTACGAAGTCTAATATCATAAGCCCCCCCATCCCGTCACCCGAGACCGCAGACACCCTCCTTATCCCCCCGTCCCGAATTTAAGCCAATTTCATCTGGTCACCCTATTCTAAAGGTATTTTTTCAAAATCCTTTTGCATGTTCATTAGCTCTTTCTAGCTCAAGCAAATCCACAAAATAATAAAAGGTATTATTTTTTTTCATAAGGTTGTCTGTTGACTGCTGCATATAAAACCCCTTCAATATAGTTGTTGTTACCTCAGGGGATAAGGGGAGTCATCAAAAAAAAAAAAAAAAAAAAATTAAATACTATATATATATATATATATATATATATATATATATATATATATATATATATATATATATATATATATATATATATATATATATGTATATGCTTTAATAAGAGTACCGGCACCTCTTATGGGCCGCTTAAAGCACTGCATTAAAACATACATAAATACAGAGTACTCTACACTCCTTCCGAGTGACCTGTCAGTTGTACTCGCTCTTTCACTGATGCACTACTTTGCAGTACTTTGCAGGATTTCTGCCTTCCCGTTCAGACCTCTGTATCTTACTACATATACAGAGCGGTATCCAAAGGACTTGTCCACGCTTTCTATACTACATCTGTTTCAGGTTTATTGCTGTCCCTTTTAGGCCCAGTCTACAATAAACACAGACCATTGCATGCAATGTATTTCTGCCGACACTATCCAGATTAAAATTAGGCCTTTTTCAAAGACCTTTCAGTAAACCAAATATGCGCATGCAGTTTTTCTTCTGGAAACAAAACCCCCCATTTTTATTTATATAATTAGTTCTAAATTTGGAAGAGCAGATTTTTAGTGAGCTTACCGCTCAGAACTGACCGGTCAACAACACACACTAATTATATAAGCAAAAATGCTTACCTTATTCTATGGTGGCCACCACTGTGTGTGTGTTGCTCATCAGTCATCTCAAAAGCGGTCATCCACTTTGCTGCTCTTTCTCTGTCCCTGTTCGGGCGCCAAATCTAGTGTATTTTCGTCTGCCATGGATCTGAGGAATCACACAGTCTCTGGGTTTTGTTTCCAGAAGAAAGATTTTTATTTTTAAGAGAAAATAAAACTGAGAAAGCTCTGCAGAACAGTCTGTCGAGTCTGTGTCAGCTCTCTATTTTATATAGTGCTTCTGAAGGCGTGCCCATGTTCAATACATTTCATACATATGGTTCTATCAACTCTTTTACCTTTTATGGCTGTCTCCAGCTTGCTTTTAGGATGTAGACTTTATTTTAAGTGAAACAAGGAGGCCTAATCATATATTTTGTCTTATGTCAAAACAGGACATGCAACTTTACTATATGCTGTATTTTGGTAATGTCTGCAACAAGGAGGTCTCATCATATATTTTTTCTTATGTCCAAATATGGTGTGTAGCTGCACCATATACTATACCCCTGCACTCTCTGCACATTCCTTTCTCAGGCAGGCCTCTACATACAGTCAAATGCATGATTACAATAGTAAAATAACTTGATATATAAATGACTAGATTCACATTGATTATGCCTGATAATTTTACATATTAACCAATAAAAATCTTTTTCAATACCTGGACAATTTTCTACCTGGTTTCCAACCAAAGCACAGAGACAGCACTCATTAAAATAATAAATGATTTTTGCTTAAATTCTGACTCTGGCTAGATCTCAGTGCTGCGTATGACACTGCCGATCATAACATACTACTAGAGAGACTGGAAAACTGGGCTGGGCTTTCTGGGATGGTACTCAAATGGTTCAGGTCATACTTAGAAGGGAGAGGCTATTATGTGAGTTTAGGAGAGCATAAGTCTAAGTGGACGTCCATGACATGTGGAGTCCCACAAGGCTCAATTCTTGCACTGCTCTTGTTTAGCCTGTATATGCTCCCACTAAGTCAAATAATGAGAAAGAACCAAATTGCCTATCACAGCCATGCTGATGATACCCAGATTACCTAGCCTTAGCTCCAAATGACTACAGCCCCATTGACTCCCTCTGCCAATGTATTGGTAAAGTTAATGGTTGGATGTGCCAGAACTTTCTTCAGTTAAACAAGGAAAAAACTGAAGTTATTGCATTTGGAAACAAAGATGAAGTTTTCAAGGTGAATGCATACATTGACTCTAGTGGTCAAACAACTAAAAAAATCAAGTCAGGAATCTTGGTGTGATTCTGGAGACAGACCTTAGTTTATTGAATGAGAACTGTGCGATGTCCGAACTGACTGCAGTGTATTTTACGTACTCACTGTATTTTATGTAAAATCATTTTATATTTTTAACTGTTTTAAATTCATTCTAAATAAGTAATTTTTTTAATAATTTCCAAAGTTTTGAAATGGCTGTTGTTGTTGTTTTTTTATTATTATTTTTCTTCATGATTATTTTACTTTCTTTTATGTTAAACACAAATTACCATTGTGTACAAAATGTGCTATTTCACTAGTTCACGCTTACATATAATTAGCTGAGTTATGGTTTGCGTATTTGGCGTGAATGGCCTGAACCTAGAGTACCCCCCCCTTCCCCATCTATTTATAAAGTGAACTTGAAGTGAGGAGATGGGGTGTAGGAGGGATGCTGATAAACCGTCAATGGATAGAGGTAAGTCAGCCATATTTATACTATGGGATTGATTACTTGATTGTGGTCCACCTGTGTTTATTAGTATCTGACGCACTCCTCCAGAATCTTATTAATAAATTAAATTTCAATAGTTCACACTTACATATAATTAGCTGAGGTATGGTATGCTTATTTGGAGTGCTGTCCGGGGAAGGGCTCCGAGCTCGGGAATGGCCCGAACCTAGAGTACCCCCCAAAAAGACAAATGTACAAGAGGACAGCCGCCAGTTTAAAGAATGCCCCCCCAAAAAGCATAGAGTACTGGCGGGGGCTGATTTGGTTTCTGAGAAGTCATCTCGTTGGCAGGCTGGAAGGGCCTACGTACTCCGGAGGGAGCGACTTGGGCGCTGGGAGAGTAGGCCCTACCGGCTGCAGCTAGTGAACTACGTGGTTGTTGGCGCCCGGTCGGTAGGGCTCGAGCCGATGCTCAACTCGAGCTTTTTGGTGTTGGAACAGTGAGCCCTACCAGCCGATGAGGAGGAGCAGCGTGGTTGTGGTGCCCGACCGGGAGGACCCGAGTTGGTTCGACCGGAATAGGTCACGGTGTCGGCGTACGGGCCCTACTGGCTGATAGCCCCTGCTAATCAGTGGGTGAAGGGCCTAACGCTGACCGAGAGGGCCCATGAAGCCTCCGACAGGAGATTGAGACTCAGGATGATGGACGTCTGGGTCCTCTTGGTTTGGCAGATAAAAAGCTTTGGCCTGGCTGACAAGGAGGACTCTGGCGACATCCGAAGGGAGATCCTGTTACGGCCTAAGCCTTCTGAGTGTTGAATCTGTATTTGTTTGTTAGTGATCTAATTAGTCTTTTCTCTTCTGAGTGTTAGGCTCCGCCCCTGCACACCTGTGTCCTGTTTCTCTGATGGCTCAACTAGAGTATATAAGAGAAGGCTGAACCAGAATGAAGCATGCAGCAGTGAATTCCATTCAGCGGTGAATGTGGTGTGCATCATGATGTCCAGCCTCCGAAGAAAGCTGTGTTCTATTTGATGTTTATTTGGTTTGATCTATTTGTCAGTGTCTGTTAAGTATATTCTTTGTCTTTGGTATAGTTTAATTGTTATTGTTACATGTGGAGAGTTGAGGTGAATGAGAGACATGAGATTGAGTAATCATTCATTAGTCCAAAAATAAATGGTTAAATTGCTGTTGGCCTCATGTCTCCTCTTATGTTGTGGACCCCTATCTCAACGAGCATTTTATAACAGGGGTTCGTAACATAAATGGGGGCTCGTCCGGGATCTTGTCCTGATTTTTCTTTTAAGGTTGATTGATCCTGAATTGGATTCTGTGGAGCAGATTGGGGGTGATCCTACGTATTCTCCGGTTAGAAAGAGTGAGCCAGCAGGGCTGTGTCTAGCGCCAGTCCTGACAACGGTTTGCTGTTTATTGTTTTCTTAATTATTTTAGTTTGTTGTTTTTGGAGGTATTCCGGGGGGAGAGAGTAATCTCTTAAACGGTACCCTCTGAAGACTAGTTAGGTTATAGTTAGCTTGATGGTTAGGTAAGTAGGACCGGAATGCGTTGGTGTATTCCTTATTGCTTATACATTGGGTTTTCTTTTGTCTTCTTGTAAAGATGGCAACCTTTGAGTTGAGTCAATTTATAGATCAACCTAGTGTTGAAGTATTAGAGACATGTCGGAAAAATGATTTGTTTCTCATTGCTCAACATTATGAGATTTCTATCTCTAGAACACTGCGTAAAGAAGCGTTAAAAGCTTGTTTGGTGGCTAGTTTGACTAATAAGGGGGTATTTCCTTCTATGGAAACTGTTCCTGTTGCAGCAGTGGAGTTGGCGGCACCGGCTGCAGGAAGTCCTCCCTTACGTGTGTTGACTGGTGATCCAGTCACTCCATTGATTGAGGTTGGTGCGGAGGTAGGTCCGTCGTCTTCAATGCCTAAATTTGAACCTCTTTCACTTTCTACACAGTCGTCACCGGTAGTTAGTTCAGATTCACGTTTAAAGTTACGTTTAGCACGGTTACAATGGGAGACTCAGGATAGAGCTCAGGCGAGACAAGATGATTTGAAGCGTCAGATCGAGATGTATCGAATTGATGGAGATACAAAAGTGCGACTGCGGGAGTTGGAGTTGCAGGCTGTAGCAGAGGTACCTAAAAAATCTACTTTTAAAACATCTAGTTTGAAGGGTAATTCTGAGACCCCAGCAGGTCCATCAAATTTGAGTATTAATTCTGTCTCGACTGATAACGCATCGGAATCTGTAGTAGCGCCGTTTTCAACTCATTTTGATGTTGTTAAAAATATCTCTATTGTTCCACCCTTCCGTGAGAAGGAAGTTGAAGCATATATTTTCAAGCTTTTGAATGAGTTGCAGTTGCTTTAAGATGGCCAAACGAAGTTATGTTACAATGTAAACTATCGGGTAAGGCGCAAGAGGTGTGTGCATCTCTCTCGTTAGAGGAAAGCGTACAGTACGATGCCGTGAAAACCGCAATTCTACGGGCATATGAATTGGTGCCTGAGCATTATCGACAGCGATTTCGTACCACAAAGAAGGCAGTGTCTCAAACTTATGTCGAGTTTGTTCGTGAAAAGGGAATTTTATTTGATCGGTGGATAAAAGCGTGCAAGGTAACTGACTATAATTCTACTAAAACTTTTGCTGATTGAAGAATTTAAAAACTGCGTTCCAGAACGTACTGCATTGTACTTAAATGAACAAAAAGTCAGCACCGTACAACAGGCTGCTGTGTTAGCTGACGAGTACGCATTAATGCACAAAACTGTGTTTTTTAAGCATTCGTCTGATTTTGGGGGTCCCTCACCAAAAGAAAATGAAAATATTTCTGATTCAAAAAATAGATGGGTTCCTACCAGTCCGAAGTCTAATAGAGAGCGCAGTTATTGTCACAAAATGGGACACATGCTAGCCGAGTGTCGTATCTTAAAACGGAAACAAGAGCGACAAGATTCTTCATCTTTTCAGCCTCGAGGTTCTGTTTTGGTGAAAACTCTGTCTCCATCCTTCTCTGGTTCTCCTGCAACACCTGAGAGCTGTTTTCAGCCTTTCATGTTCGATGGATTTGTGTCGTTAACTGATAAGGTAGAGAATCAAAAACCTGTAAGAATCCTTCGGGATACAGGAGGATCTCAGTCCTTCATATTATCAGATATTTTGGATTTTTGTGCTGACTCTGCGTGTAATACCAGCGCGATTGTGCAGGGTATTGAAATGGGTTTGGTTCCCGTTCCTCTTCATCGCGTATACGTCTCTTCTGATTTGGCATCTGGGTGTTTTGAGGTTGCAGTTTGTCCTTCTTTACTTGTGAAAGGTGTTGATTTTATCATGGGCAACGACATAGCTGGAGGTAAGGTAATGCCGGTAGTGCAAGTGACTGATGTTCCTTGTAATGATTCGCAGGCTGATGTACTTGCTGAAAAATTGCCAGATGTGTTTAGTGCTGTTGTGATGCGAGCACAAGCGAAGCATGATTATCAAGAAAGTAATATTCTCTGCGATTCTGTCTTCTCAAAGATTTTGAGAGATGATATTATTTCTGAATCCTCAGACGCGTCTAAAATGACTTTGAATTCATCCTTCTGCTTTGATCTGTCTGCTGATTTGCCCGTCTCGTGGGAAACTCTGATTGAAGCTCAGAGAAATGATTCCTCATTAAACAAATGTCGTGCGAGTGTTGAAAATAAGACCACGTCGTTACGTAACCAACATTATTACTGGAATGATAATGTGCTCATGCGTAAATGGAGTAGATCGCTAAATCCTGAGCAGCGGGAAGACTGGAATTCGGTGCATCAAATTGTGGTACCTTTGAGATTTCGACCACACGTTTTAAGTCTCGCCCATGACCATTCTTGGTCTGGACACCTTGGGATAACTAAGACCTATAACCGGGTGCTCCAACATTTCTTTTGGCCAGGGTTGAAATCTGATGTTGCAAAGCACTGTAAGACATGCCATATTTGTCAGGTCAGTGGAAAACCTAATCAGGTAGTACCGTTTGCTCCTCTCTGTCCTATTCCTGCAGACTTTGGGAAGTCGTGGCCTAATGGTTAGAGGGTTGGACTCCCAATCGAAAGGTTGTGAGTTCTAGTCTCGGGCCGGACGGAATTGTGGGTGGGGGGAGTGCATGAACAGCTCTCTCTCCACCTTCAATACCACGACTTAGGTGCCCTTGAGCAAGGCATTGAACCCCCAACTGCTCCCCGCAGCATAAATGGCTGCCCACTGCTCCGGGTGTGTGCTCACAGTGTGTGTGTGTGTGTTCACTGCTCTGTGTGTGTGCATTTCGGATGGGTTAAATGCAGAGCACAAATTCTGAGTATGGGTCACCATACTTGGCTGAATGTCACTTCACTTTCACTTTCAGTCGGCGAACCATTTGAGCATGTTTTAGTGGATTGTGTGGGCCCACTTCCTCGTGCTAAGTCTGGATGTCAATATTTATTGACAATCATGTGTGTGGCAACACGTTTTCCAGAAGCCATTCCATTACGGAACATAACTGCTAAGATTGTAACTATAGCTTTAACAAACTTTTTTACAACTTTAAGGGTTGCCGAAAACCATTCAAACTGATCAGGGTTCAAATTTCATGTCTCGCGTGTTTCGTAAATCATTAAAAGCTCTTGGAGTGTCTCATGTTGTGTCAAGTGCCTATCACTCTGAGTCGCAAGGGGCTTTGGAGAGATGGCATCAAACATTAAAATCGGCACTGCGCAAGTATTGTATAGAGACTGAGAATGAGTGGGACGATGGAGTTCCATTAGTCTTATTTGCTGTGCGTGAGGCCCGACAGGACTCGCTTGGGTTTAGTCCGTCAGAGCTTGTGTTTGGTCATAATGTCCGTGGACCCTTAAATATGTTGAAAGAGGAATTCCTTTGTACAGGTTCATTTGCGAAGACTAATGTCCTTGATTATGTATCACGTACTCGTGAGCGCTTGCGTAACGCGTGTACTGTGGCGAAAGAAGCACTGTCTCTTTCACAAAAGAAAATGAAGAAACGCTTTGATCGAAAGGCAGTTGTGCGTAATTTTCTGCCAGGAGAGAAAGTTTTAGTGCTGCTCCCCATTCCTGGGTCCACACTCTCTGCACGTTTTTCTGGCCCCTATGTGATCAAAAGTAAGTTGAGTGAAACTGATTACATCTTATATACTCCTGAGAGGAGGCGAAAAACTCACTTATGTCACGTCAATATGTTGAAACCATATTTATGTCGTGTTGAACCAAAAGAGAACACCACTGAGGGTTTGGCATGTGAACCAGTGACTGAGTTAACCACTGAGCATGTTTCCTTACTAACTTATACCTTGCCTACCAACACTGAGGATGATGGGTTGAATGTCCCTATGGAAGCTTTACAAGGAGGTTGTTTTGAAAACTCAGAAGTTTTATCTTTGCTTTCCTCTCAGCTCTCCTATTTAATGATCGAACAGCGAGGAGACATAATGAAGCTGATAGAAAGTTTTCAGAGTCTATTCTATGACATTCCTCCTGGTACTAATGTCATCCAGCATGACATCGAGGTCGGCAGTGCATTACCCCTCAAGCAACATGCTTATCGCTGTCCAATAGGTAAACGAGAGGCAATGAAGAACGAAGTGAGATATTTATTGCAGAATGGTTTTGCTGTTCCGAGCAATAGTCCCTGGAGCCGTGCGTTCTGGTACCAAAGGCTGATGGGTCTTTTCGCTTTTGTACCAACTTCAGGAAAGTATATTCTGTCACTGTGGCGATGCTTTTCCGTTACCACGTATTGATGATTGTATTGACAATCTTGGTGGCGCAAAGTATATCACTAAGTTAGACCTGCTGAAAGGCTATTGGCAGGTGCCTCTCACTAAACACGCTTCTGCGGTCTCCGCGTTCGTCATACCTGACGCTTTCCTACAATATACACGAATGGAGTTCGGCCTGCGAAATGCACCGGCAACGTTTCAGCGTTTGATGTCAACTGTCTTAGGTGAGGTTGCAATATAATTGCAATATTTATTTGGATGATTTAGTCATTTATTCATCTACATGGGATGAACACCTGTCGACCTTACATGACGTGTTTCGGCGTTTAGCAGATACTTCCTTAACGCTAAACCTTAAGAAATGTGAAATTGTTAAGGCTTCTGTCACCTATTTAGGGAAGCAGGTGGGGAATGGTCAGGTACGGCCATTGGATGGAAAAGTGGCTGCTGTCCTTAGCTATCCAGTACCTACTACGAGGAGAGAGTTGCGTAGATTTCTGAACATGGTTGGATACTACCGGTGTTTTTGCAAAAAATTCTCAAGTGTAGTTGCCCCCTTAACTCAACTGTGTAGTCCTAAAGTTTGTTTCAGTTGGACTGATGAGTGCCAGCAAGCTTTTCTCTCTGCAAAATCTCTTCTTTGCAGTGCACCTGTGCTGTCTGCCCCAGATATGACTCGCCCGTTCCAGCTTGAGGTGGACGCTAGTGCAGTTGGAATAGGAGCTGTCCTGCTACAGGAGGGTGCTGATGGAATCGGCCACCCAGTGTCATACTTTTCAGCTAAGTTTAACCGTCATCAGTTGAATTACTCCACTATTGAAAAGGAAACTTTAGCTATGTTGTTAGCATTGCAACATTTTGATTTTTATGTGGGGTCCAGCTCTTGTCCAGTCGCCGTTTATACGGATCATAATCCGTTGGTATTTCTGCATAAAATGTATAACCATAATCAACGACTGATGCGTTGGGCTTTGATAATTCAGCCGTATAACTTGGAGATCCATCACAAAAGAGGGTCTGACAATGTGGTGGCCGACGCTTTGTCTCGTGGTTTGGTTTAGGCTTTGGTATGGTTTCATTTAGAATTTGTTTTTCCTTGTCCTTTTAAGGAAGGAAAGAGAAAAGTCAAATTCTTCCTTTAGGGGGAGAAGTGTTACGGCCTAAGCCTTCTGAGTGTTGAATCTGTATTTGTTTGTTAGTGATCTAATTAGTCTTTTCTCTTCTGAGTGTTAGGCTCCGCCCCTGCACACCTGTGTCCTGTTTCTCTGATGGCTCAACTAGAGTATATAAGAGAAGGGTGAACCAGAATGAAGCATGCAGCAGTGAATTCCATTCAGCGGTGAATGTGGTGCGCATCATGATGTTCAGCCTGCGAAGAAAGCTGTGTTCTATTTGATGTTTATTTGGTTTGATCTATTTGTCAGTGTCTGTTAAGTATATTATTTGACTTTGGTATAGTTTAATTGTTATTGTTACATGTGGAGAGTTGAGGTGAATGAGAGACATGAGATTGAGTAATCATTTATTAGTCCAAAAATAAATGGTTAAATTGCTGTTGGCCTCATGTCTCCTCTTATGTTGTGGACCCCTTTCTCAATGAGCATTTTATAACAGGGGTTCGTCGGATGGATGAGACTCACTTGTGGCCGGCAAGCATAGGCCCATTCGAGAGAACTCTCGCCAGACGTCTGAAGGGAGCACACGCATCAGACGGGTAAGCCTCGGCGGACGGGGAGAGTTGGAAAGGAAAACCTGACTGGGAGGTCTCACGCGGCATCCGATGGGGCCTCAAACTCAGAACATTGAACGGGTAAGCCTCGCCAGGCGGGGTTAAAAGATGTGAGAGTAGCTGAACGTTTTTTTTTTTTTGCGAGAGGACGAGACTCGCAGCGTTGGACGGTTAAGCCTCTTCTACCGTCAAATGGAAAGGTAAGTTGCGTGGCCCTTGAGACTGTTACCGACGTCCGAAGGGAGCACAAACATCGAACGGGTAAGCCTCGCCGACCGTAGACTGGAAACGTAAAGCAATTCTGTCCAGGAGGCTCTCGCCAGCGTCCGAAGGGAGCACACACATCGAACGGGTAAGCCTCGCTGACCATAGAAAAGGAAAAGGTAAGGTTGTCTAACCGGGAGGCTCTCGCCAGCGTCCGAAGGGAGCACACGCATCGAACGGAAAAGGTAACGATAGGTGGCCAGGAGGCTCTTGCCAGCGTCCAGCGGGGACTTCCTGTTCCCCAAAAACTGGGTGAGCCTCGCAGGCCGTAGGATGGAAAAGGTAAGTTTGTGTGGTCGTTAGGCTGTCGTCAGCGTTTTATGGGAGTTTGCAACTCCCGGCAAGAGACGGGTAAGCCTTGGCAATCGTAGGAAGGAGGGTTTATTTGTGTGTTTGGTACTTGCGGCATCGAACAGCTTGCTTGTTGGTTTGTAAATTAAACCACGTGGTAAGGTCGTGGTTGACTGGCCAGGAGGCTCTCGCCAGCGTCCCATGGGAGCACTAGCATCGAACGGGTGAGCCTCGCTGGCCAAGGATGGAAAAGGTCAGGTTGTCTAGCCGGGAGGCTCGGACCGACATCCGACAGGAGCTTAGCTCCCGGATTGAATGGTTAAGCCTCGCTTGCCAAAGGACGGAAAAGGTAAGGTTGTCTGGCCGGGAAGCTCTCACCTACATTCAATGGGAGCCCTGACTCCATGCATTGGATGGGTAAACCTCTCCGTACGTAAGACAGAATGGCAAAGCAGGTAGCTGGGGGCTTTCACCTACGTCCGAAGGGAATGTGAGCTCCTGTGAATGTGAATGTGAGCAACGAACGGGTAAGCCTTATTGGTGAGGTTGTCTGGCCGGGAGGCTCTCGTCAGCATCCGATGGGAGCTTGAGCTCTTGGCATCGAAGAGAAAAGCCTTGCCGGCAATAGGATTGAAAAAGGTAAGGTTATCTGGCCGGGAGGCTATGGCCGGCATCCGGTGTCTTTTTATTTATTTATTTTTATTTTTATTTTATTTTATAAAATTTGCGACACCAGATGGGTAGTCTCTCCAGCCATCGGAGGGAAAATTTAGATTGTTTTATCTGCCAGGCACCCGTTAGTGTTCGGCAAAAGCGTAACTTGCGGTATTGGATGGGTACATCTTGCCATCGGAGAGAAAATTTGTTTTAGCTGCGATGTACTCGTTGGTGTTCGATAGGTAAGTGTTTTTTTTAGGGGGGGGGGGGTTAATCGGGTAAGCTTCGCTGGTGGTCGGATGGAAAGTCCAAGATTGCTTAAGCGGGAAAGCATATGACAGGATTTTAATACTTGCAATGTCATACGAGTAAGCTTTGCTGATAGTTGAACGGAGAAGGCAAAGGTTGGCTCAACCGGGAGCACTCTTGCAGCGACTGACAGGGAGTTCGATACTAAGGATGATTTGTTTGTCTACGAGGGTAGACGCCGTGAGGCTTACTTGAATAATTGTTTAGCAAATCCAATGAGCTTCTTCCGATAATGAGTCCGAAAAATCTTGGTGCAGTCATAGTATTTGAAATCAAGCGTGCAAAAATAAATTGGATTTCCTGTGCCAGTGTACCCCAAATAGGTGCCATGTATCGGCAATGTGGTCATTGTCAGCACGTGAGATCGATGGTACATATCAACGATGTAATCGTGCATGGGTGGAGTAAGAGAAAGATTCTTTATACTTGTCTGAGCTTACTATTTGCCATTTTGACCATGCAGGTGCACGAAAAGAGCCTATGGAATCACCAATAATCGAAAAATATACTTTCGGACGTACTGATAAACTGGAATTAAGTAAAAAAATACTATATTTAAATACTGCTAGTTCATGTAGTCGGCACTACTGTCATCTCGCTTGTCCTGTGAATTTTTTTTTTTTTTTTTTTTAAATATACGATAGTAGATTCCATTTAAAGTCTGAAAAGAGAAAAAAGTTGTGAATCATCTCCAAGACTGACACTTAATATTTAGTCCTGCACTAAAATGATGACTGAGATGCTTGATAACTATCTTTTAAGCATAGTTTTGAGCCAAGGAATTTTTTTTATACTTGAGTCAATTATTAGCAACATCTTGAGAATAATTCTCAGCCCTGGGCCTATATTCATGGAAATTCTTAGTTATAAGAGTTGCTCCTAGTAACAAAATTCTCTTTGAAAATTAAAGAAAATATAAAGAAATCAATAATTCAGAATGTATCTTAATGTTAGTCTAAATGTTATCTATAAAGCAGTGTACTCCAAAACAGTGACAAAAATGTCGCTCTAGAATCCGAAGCGCCTGCCCCCTGAATTATAAATAGATTCTGAAGCACCGGCTGAGATTGGTCACTTTTTCAAAGTATTTCCTGTACAGTGAATGGCTCCTATTCCACGTTGTTTTACGCGAGCTGCAGTAGCACACATACCTCATTTATAAAGCTTGCGTACGCACAAAACGGGGCTGAAAACATGCATACTCCAGTTCCTGTGCAAAAGGTGGGATTTATAAAGAAAAACTTGACGTGAAAAAATTCGCACCTACACGCAAACTCTGAGTTTAGTTTAAAGACATAAAAGGCTGAACATATGCTGAAAGTACGTAAATTTAATTTCTTTCACTTCCATTCTTAAATGGATGTAGGCCTATCACTCATTATGTGATTAATGTGATAAGGTGTAAATGATTAAATCTGATCGCTGAAAACATAAATAGCCTACTGCCGCAACACTTAAGTGCATTTTGTATGATGGATGCGCTGGCACTGCTGGAAGACTATGCCAATGGCAGACTTCGGAGGGAAAGAGTATTCAGGGACCATGAGGATTTCCTAGCCCATGATGATGAGTGGCTTATAAGCCGCTTTAGATTTCCTAGAGCCATGCTCTTGGATCCTTGTGCTGAACTTGGCCCAGCATTACAAAGACCAACAACACGGAACCGCGCCATCCCGGTACCAACCCAAGTACTTTCAGTTTTAGGATTTTTGGCAACCGGGACATATCAGCGGGAAATAACCGACAGGTAACTAAGTGTACTTTTTTTTTTTTAAGCAAAACCTTATTGATTTTAACATTCCTATTAATTTGTCATAGGTCTGGGATTTCACAGCCATCCCTAAGCTCATTAATGCCTGCAGTTTTGAAAGGGATTATTCAAATGACCAATCAATACATAAAGTTTCCTTACACTGTTGGAGAACAGGCCAATATCAAAAGGCAATTTGCAGCAATGTCCGGTTTCCCCAATGTAATCGGCACAATTGACTACATATGGAGCCCTTATAGCAATATGAGTGCAGATTAATTCATTTATGTGAATCGCATACGTGCATTCAATAAATGTGCAAATTATATGTGACACCAAATTGACACTAAGGAATGTTGTGGCACGATGGCCTGGTTCTACACATGACTCTTTTATTCTAGCGCACAGCAGTGTAGGGAATCGACTTAGGGCAGGTGCCGTTCGCAATGGCTGGCTTCTGGGTAAGTAAATGCATATAATTGTTTTTACATAACAGTTAAAGCCTATTGTACAAATAATCTGTTATACTTTAAAGGTGACAGCGGTTACCCGCTCAGGCGCTGGCTACTCACCCCATTCTCAAACCCTCAGAGCGCACAAGAAGTGCGATTTAATGATACCCACGCTCGTGCGCGCTCAGTAGTTGAGAGAGCCATTGGCCTCAAGTGTAGATGGCGTTGCCTTGATGCTTCGGGCGGTAGACTTTTATATCAACCTAAAAAAATATGCCAGATCATCATGGTGTGCGCTATTTTACACAACATTGCACTGATGAATGGTACCCCAGTTCCTTCAGACCTACCACAACACCAGCATGAAGAGCCTGACCCACACCCCCCTCCCCAACAAGAAGGACATCATCAGGGAGCAAGGCTCTGTCAGGAAGTAATGCACCATTTGTGAAGAACAACAGTGCAAATGTTAATTTTTTAACAAGATCTTTTAATGTAGATGCAATGTCACCCAGCACAACCCTTATTTGCTTAAGCTCATCTGCAATTACAGTAATTGCATTAATGGTGTCTCTCTGTGTCTGCAGAACAGCCTCAGTCAGCACCCGGCCACTTCCAGCCGTGCCATACGGTAGGGACGCACTTGTGCTGGGGACCTCGGGAAACTCCATAGCCCCTGCAGACTCTGCGCTGGGAGTTTCGTCACACTGGGCTCCCACAGACTCTGCAAGAATAAGGACTAAACCAATTGTGTAATTTATTTTGTTTAATTGAGCACACAAGCAATAAAGTTATTTACCTTGTTCCCCTGTGTCCAGCACATCTGTGTCTCCCTCCCTCTCAGACACCATGCCACACACACTGGTTTGGCCGAGAATCAAGGCCATTCGGGTCTCCATTGGGGACAAATCGGGGGTGCCTTTGCCCCCACCAGTCGCACACACACTCTGTCGGTGAGAGTCAAGCAGTTTCTTTTCTCCCACCTTAAGATCGGACCACTTCTTGTTTTACATCTGGAACCGTCCTGTTTGCCGAAGCAACTGCGTTTACCGCAGCAGTGATGTGTTGCCACTCTAAATTGTTTTTATTGGTAATTCAACTGCTGTGGCCACCAAACAGCCTTCCTTTCATCCAACTCACTCATAAAAACCTCTATTTCTGCCTCAGAGAAATTTCGCTTCTTGCCCTTGCTCTCCGTTGCTGCCATGGTTTTGTATTTAAAAAACACAAATTTCCTTGCTCCTTTTAATATGCATGGCCAATGAGGTAATTTGCATTGTCTATATATGGTAGAATGTGGGCGGATAAAGGGCGGTAAATTATTTCTTTTTTTTGTGTTGGCAAATTATCAGGTAGGCTGTGATTTATAAAGTGAAAATTGCGTGCAGGTGTGCTTTTGTACATACATAGATTTTTAGTACGGATCCTACGCACAGTTTTATAAATGAGGCCCCTGATCCGGACGTTGACTCCGGTCCAGAGATGCCATTGCACGGAGCGGATCATATGTGCAAGTCGGCATTTATTAAAAACTTTAACAACTACACAGCCTCAGCATGATTATTGCTTTACTAAGAGTTTCATATTGAATCTGGGAGTAATCTATTAGAATGTGGTTGTCAACAGTGGCTTTACAGAGCTCAATGGCTCTGTTCCGAGCAGATATAAACAAAACTGTGTTGGCTATTTTAAAAAGGGGGCAACTAGTCATTATGTCCAAGAGTTTTTTTTAGCAGTGTAGCAAATGGACAAAACATGAAGAGGGAGAAAAATGTGTTGCACACAATACACGACAGGGAGTTAATAAAATGGGTACTACACATTAGATTGGTTTATGTTTGTGACTGATCTTATTAGAGACACGCTAACATCTCCAACACTGCACAGAAATGCCATAGTGCCAGTGACTTGGGTCTGTCAAAGCCCAATATAGGCAAGTGATCACACAAACAATTACCTTCAATTACCAATAACAGTCTTCAAAAGACTTGTTGCTCTCAGATTGTTCCTGAATTGCTCTTAAGTTAAAACACCTACATATAAATTTTTTAAGCTAAATTAGGAGCTCTCTGAGGGGATTCTTAGAATCTTAAAAAAAAAAAAAACGGGCCCTCTGGTTAGGGTTAGGTTAAACATTTCTAAGGAATTTCTTAGGAATCATAGATTAAGATTCTGAGAGCAACTCTGAGCGAGGAAAAAACAAAAACATTTTCATCTTAGTGAGGAGGAGGGGCTGACCCCATTGCAAGGACTGACACATTCTTTTGAAGACTTTTGAAAATAGAGATTAACTACAAATACCATAGTAAAACTACAGTTACGGTGAGAGAAGAATGGCATATTTTGTAGTTACTGCGCAATGACTACACATGACATGGTAGAGAAACAGCTACTATGGTAAAAATATGTTAAATGTGTGTACTTTTTGCATGTTCACGATCACGTGATCCTACTGTAGGTTGGCTAATTTGATGTGCTGTCATCAGGGGCGGATTGAGGTGGTCAGGCGCCCCTAAGCTGCTCTTTGTGCAAGGCCCCCCCTTAATCATTATGTTTTACTGGAGAAATGTTACTCAGTGCTGTAAAAAAATTTGCTCAAAGTGAGATGTACATAATTAATCATAATGGTTATTAACTACATTCATCTTCAGGAATGACTTGCAGCATTATAGCATTAACAGTACAATAAAATGATTTGTTCATCCACAGAGCGGACAGTGTTAATAGTTAATTGTAAACATAGATGCCAACACAAGGAATGCATGGATAGAGAGAGCGCACTGCAGAAAGAGAGAGCGCAAGCGAGCGCTCACACGCAAGACAGTATTTACTCAAACTAAATCACAACCTGTTAAGAACCAAAGATTCTCATCACCTTAATTAAAAGGGGTCAAAGTCTAAAAGCGCATCTAAATAGTTAACAAGTGGTTACTTGCATTGGTTCTGTAGTTGCGGTGTAAAGTGTCCCGGTGCAATGCGTAGATTCCTGTTGAATCGTGTTAGGAGTGAAACCTTCATTTCATCCATGGGTTGACTGCTCCAAAATGAGTCAACAAAGTTGCTGAAAACTGCCAGAAGATTGGCCTAATACACAAAGTATTATAACTAGGCTACTACAATAGTGAAACATACAAACAATACATGTGTAGCAGCATGGCCATAGGCAAACAGACATTATAACACTAGACAAAGGACTACGCCACCCCAAGACTTGCACCCAGGGAAATACTACGCACCCACAGGTGCTAATCAAGGCAATGCAGGTTCGGTTCCAAAAAATAGAGCGAGAGACATGGGTACCAAAATACAGAGCTTTATTAATCCAAATAAAAAAAATAAAAAAATAAATATAAAACGAGCACTGACACACTTAATGTTTGGTTACTTGTTGCGGATCACACAAAAAGAGCAAAGATTTACAGGGCTGTGGTCAGCTGGAATCAACTCCTAAAGAATCACAAAATGCAATTATCACACACTATCGGTGCACCCATTCACATACACACACGATACCCAGTGAGATTTTGGTTGGTGATCGACACGCCACAACACTGCACACGGTGACAAGATAGCACCACCACTGCACACATGTGGAGATCTGCCTCCCTGCCCTTTTTGGGGTTTGACCCACAGCACCTGTAAATGAACAAACCAGATCCAAAAAAAAACTAAGGAAAATAATTTACAATTCCAAACAAACATTCACAAGAGAATAAAGTTAAACTAAAACAAAAACAATTAAATACACACTGGGCTCAAAAGAAATGAACAATCAAATAATAAATCTGAATAATTCAAATCATCCGGCCTTCCACATGGAGTACAAAGAAAGAAAAAAAAAAAAAAAAAAAAAAAAAAAAAAAAAAGCACAAACAAGCTAGGAACAAGACAGCAACACTTCTTAATACTGATGTTCGGAGTCCTGCACCACAGCAGGAACTCTCCAACGCACGAGCACCTCGCAATGTTAAATGGACAGGGCCAGCACTGAACCTGAACCAAAAGTTGTTAATAAAAACTAGGAAAATGCAGCCAAATGTCACACCGAAGCAAAGTCATGAACGATGTACACGATGGTGTGGGCGCCAGGAGCGGGAAGCAACGAACTGCTGCAATGAAAAACAACCAACTAGTTCCCACAGTATGATTAAACTTTGTACTATAAACTTTATAAACGTACCCAAGTAATCAGTCTGACCAAACACCGGTTGCAACATTAACCAGTCGACTTCATGCGGCTAAAAGTGATACAAAACACTAACATTAGCACAACAAGAGTAAAAAAGATGCCATAAGTCACATTACTCTAATGCTTACCCTTTGGATAGATGCACAAAAATAACCCTAAGTGAGCTGTGACCAAGTTAGCCACACTGCTAACCACAATGTAAACACTGGTACCAGAAAGGGGCGGGGCACCTAAGAGCAACACATCCTTGTGACACAACTCCACCTTTTATATGCTCACCCCTAACCACTGATAGGCCAACAATCCTAACAATCAATATAGGAGGATCTAGCCATCCTGCCACACATGCATATACTAGATATATTTGTAACTGATTAATTATAGTCTAAATAAAGAAAATGTGTGTGTGTGTGTGGCTAGTCAGCAGTGTTAATTTTGACAGGCATTATTAATTAAGTCTTAGTCTTGAGTAGGGTTGGGATAAGCGATTATTTTTTAAACGATTAATCTAGCGATTATTTTTTCCGATGCATCGATTAATCTAACGATTAATTTTTACAGACCGATTCGATTTCGATTATCTCCCCATTAATTGACTACTAACAATTTATACATGTTGATTTACATATCTGAATGAAAAAAACATGAATTCCTTAACATTGCAATATATGTTTATTGCTCTTAAAATTACAAAATAAAAGACTGACTAAGAATGCATTACTTTGCACTTGTATAGAGATAGCATTCAATAAAACCTTGATTCCATAAAAAAGCACATAGCTTACTTAAACAAGTTTACTGAACACATAGGGCCTAGCTTACTGAAAAAAAGTTCTTTCAGATGAAAATAACAACAACTTGATGTCTAGCATTCAATAAAAAAGGTCACCCAAAATACTTGTTTAGAGCAATTGAAAGAATACAGTAACCAATGTAAACTTGAGGGCTTTAAGCTAATACAGAGAGTGCTTTTCCAAAAAAAAAAAAAAAAAATTAACAGTGGGAGCCAGTAGCCTGTCATGGAGAAGAAAAAATCTCAGAATGCTCCACGTGAAACTTTGGCTTTCCACCCTTTTTCTATCGTGTCTAATGATTTTGGTTAATATGCACGAGGGAGAGAGAGAGAGAGAGAGAGCAAGACAGCGCTCGTGTAGTTTGAAGACTGTGAGTGTGCGCGCTCAGCCGGGGCTCTCTCTCGTACACGCCCTGCTGTCAAGCGCAGCAGTCATTCTATTCTAAATAAGGCTTTGACAGCCGCCAAAAAAAAGATCAATGCAGAAAAACCCCTGGATTGGTTATAAAACGTTGGACAGAATGTTTATCCGGCCATCGCGTATATTCAGCACACATAAGGTAAACGTTTTGCAAGCGTTTCTTAGAGAAATACAAACAGGCCAACGAATCGAGGCGCATATTTTGCGTCAACATATTTTCATTGATGACCTCGACGCGTTGTCCCAGCCCTAGTCTTGAGAAAAAAATGCTTAATAGTCTTAGTCACATTTTAGTAATTTGAGTCTTTTCATAGTTTTAGTCGACCAAAAAAAGTCAACTTTTAGTCAATAGTTTCAGGAGGTTCTGGCAGCAGACTTGCACTTGCTGTCACGGTGTCTGGTCTGTGTTTCCCCGGGTGTCCACTAGTGGTCTCACTTCCCCATAGGCACCTCACCTCAGGCACTTCATTTTCCCACAAAGCCTTGTCCCTTCATCAGGGTAATTGCACACCTGTTAATTGAACTCAGGTGTCTTCACTTTCATGGTCATTATCCTGTCTATATAAACCGGTCTGTTTTCTGCCTGTTTCATTGAGTCCTTACTTTCTGTCACCTGGTTTCCCCGCGTTCCTTGTATTTCAAGTTCCTGTTCCCGTTTGTTTTTTGGACTGATATATGGTTATGACCCCCTGCTTGTTTCATTCTGATTTTGGATTACCCAATAAACTCACACTGCTCTTGGATCTCTCGTCTCCTGTGTACCGATCGTTACACTTGCACTCTCAGACTTGCATTCTCAGACTTGCACTCTCAGACACTTGCACTTCCACTAGTGACATCACTCGCAGTCTTTAGTTCTTATTTTGTTGAATTTTTTATTACTTTTTGTTTGAATTTGCCAACATTTTATATCAGCAGCCAGGTGGCAAAGACAAGAAAAAAGAAACTAAATTACAATGTCACTTGCAATCTTTACTTGCACTCTCTGTTACCTGCGACACTTGCAATCGACACAAATCGTGCATGTTGCCAATGGAGACAAGAAGCTGTGGTGGTGATTAAATGATAAAACCTAATTTAGTACTATAACGTACAGGGTCCTGCAAGAAAAAGACAAGACCTGCAAATCAGTGGCTAGAACACCATAATATGAACGCTTGCGCAAAGTTTCTCGCTAAACGTTTTACTTCCGTAGAAAAACATAAACACTTAACATGGCTTAATGTATTAAGATGCTATAAAAAATATAAAATTAAATATACAGTTCATTATTTTAATGAATATGTATATAGTATTCTCCTCACATACCACAAAATGTGGCATAATGGACTAAGATGATAAAGGCCAATTTTAATATGCTTCTCTACATTATTAAAATACATAACTAATATGTACAGGCAAGCAGGTGAGCCCAGAATAAACGCAACATGCAAAGTTTTGCGTTAAGCATTTTTCCATATAGAATAAACTGTCTAAAACTCGTTTACATCACTGTCTTTGTCCATTAAGCTACATTATGTGTTTTACTTATAATTATTTTCTATAGGAAGAAAACGTTCATTTGTTCAATTTAACACACTGCATTCTGTACTCGTCTGCTTGCCTGTATGGAGTTGATCCTTTTGAAATCACTTAATGCATTTCATAATGCACGTTCATATTTGCTGGTCTGTATATAGGTTGAGTCAACAACAAGACATATAAGCTAGGCTTACTGAATTGTCTTTATCATCTTAGTCTGTTATTAGGCCACACTAAGTGTTTTGCTGTATGGGAGGACAAAGTTTGCACATTGTGTTCATAGCCATCTGCTTGCCTTGTAGTACATTAAATAATAGGCTAACTATATATTGAATTTGGTCTTTTAATTGAACTTAATGTATCTTAATACATTATGCCATATTACGGTTTTTTGTTTTTTTCTACAGGAGGAAAACGCTTAACGAAAGACTTTGTGCATTGCGTTCATATTCTGCTTTTCTGTAGCCACGGATTTGCCGGTCTTGTCTTTTTATTGCAGGACCCTGTACATTATAGTAGTAGGCCTACTAATTTAGTTTTAATCTATTAATCACCACAACAGAATCTTGTCTCCATTGGCAACATACATGATTTGTGTCAATTGCAAGTCACAGCCACAGTGGAAACAGGGAAACGTGAAATGTGGGGTGTATCCGGTATTGAGCGGGTAATAGGAGGCGGTAACTAACTGGGTTTGTCGCTTCATTGGAAAAGGTCCTATATACTTAGGGCTTCATTTTTTGCAGGGTTGTCTTAATCGGATGTCCCAAGTTGAGAGCCAAACCAGTTGTCCAGGTTGGTATGTGGGATTTTGCCTTCGGTGAATATCGGCAGATCATTGGTGATGATTTACGGCCTGCTGGAGGTGGTGGTGTGCCTGGTTCCATACCCTCTCACTGTTCTGGAACCACAGATGGCTCACCGGACCAGGGGAACAAAGAAGGTTAATAGCCTAAAACACATTGGAAAGGGGTCAGGTTGGTGGATGACTGTCGGAGTGAATTTTGTGCATATTCTGCCCAGATTTAGTAATGGTTCCAGAGGTTTTGGTTTTGATGGCAAAAGGTTTGAAGGAAGCAACTGACATCTTGAATTTTGTGTTCTGTCTGCCCATTGGTTTGGGGGTGATAGCCGGAAGTGAGACTTGCCGTACCCGTGAGATAAACTGGGGTCCTCGATCCGACACGATATCCACCGGAATTACAAAGTTCTGAAACCCATGCTCAAATAGGAGCTCTGTGGTCTCGAAGGCTTTGGGCAGAGCTCTCAAAGGAATAAATCAGCAGGCTTTAGAAAATCTGTCTATGGCTACTAGGATACAAGTTTTACCATCAGAAATGGGAAGGTCTGTGAAGAAATCTACCCTGATGTGGGACCAAGGGCGATGTGGAACCAGCAAGGGGATTTATTTCCCGGTGGGTAGTTGTCGCAGGACTTTTGTCATGGCACAAAGGGCACACCCCCGGATGAATTCCTGGACATCCTCTTGCAATCCTGGCCACCAGTATTTGCACTTTAATGAAGCAAGAATTTTATCTACTGTGGGATAACCTGTTCCTATGGAGGAGTGTCCATGGAAGATGAGGGGTCTACGATGGTCTTCGTATACATACACCTTCCCAGGTGGGCATGCAGTTGGGATGGGCTGGTGTTGTGCTTGTTCGCAGAGCATTTCATCTAGGTCCCACTGGATGGGATTAACAAATAACCTGGTGGGTAAGATGGGTTCTTGGTTCCTCAGGGATCTCCTCAAGGGCGTGGAGGTGGGGCAGGGTATCAGCTCTTGTATTCTTGGATCTGGAAATGGAATAAGCTAAAGAATAAGGCCCACCTGGCCTGGCAAGGATTTAGTCTTTTGGCCTCCTTCAGATATTGGAGATTCTTGTGATCAGTTAGCACGAGAAACGGTTGTCTGGCCCCATCCAACCAGTTTCTCCACTCTTCAAGTGCAAGCTTTACTGCAAGGAGTTCTCTGTTGCCAATATCATAGTTTCTCTCTGCTGGAGACAATTTATTGGAAAAATAGGCACATGGCATAGGTTTGGCTGCATTCTCTGAATACTGAGACAAGATGGCGCAGACATCAGTTGTGGAGGCATCCACTTTCACGATGAACTTCCTTTCAGGGTCTGGGTGTTGAAATAATGGAGCTGTTGTAAAAGCGGGGGGACAAATGAGGGTCTTTTTTGTTTGCTTGGAAGTAAATTAAAAATAATAATAGTAATAAAAAAAAACAGTCAGGTCCTGACACAAATGGGGCCCCTAGGCGGTATCCTAGGCAAGCCTGTGTGTTAATCCATGCCTGGCTGTCATCACCCTTGCATGAAAGCCATGTCACAACATGATTAAAAAGATTTTTATTTATTTATTTCAAACTTCAACAAGTCTATATACAGCAGAAGCTTATGCTTATGTCAGTGGTAGGCTAGTAGATGTTCTGCTTCAGTGACAGCTATTTTGAATGTATACGCTGCCATTTCAAAACATGACCCCATGTAACGTGATGCAGAAACGCTGAAATATTTAAAATAAGACCATTAACCCTGTGATCTCATTACAAAAAAAAAAAAAAGATTGTTGTCCATAGCTGTTTGAAGGTGGATCTGTACTGCAGTGAGGGGCTACTGTGAACGTGAGTGCGCATAAAGTGAACTGAGCCTCGCTGGTGACATCATTGCCACTGAAGATGTTGCGTGTTATTTGAACGCATCCTCTCTCCACCGAAGTCAATGCGAAGAATTTGTGTATTATATGAACGCAAGATCTGCATTACACACAATTGTAAATGTTAAAGTCTAGGGGTGTCCCCAACTAAGGATTTTTATAGTCGAATCTGAATTTTCGAATCATGCTGATATTCGACTGATAGTCGAATCATATTTTTAGGGGTGGCGCAAATTACATTAACGAGAGTCAAATCAGACATTCAGTTAAACTGAGAAAATTCACAGCGTTTTAGTATAATAGTCTTCTCATTGTAATAGTATGTATATAACAGTCCCAGTCATAGTTATTAATATTCTGCATTGTAGTTTGATCTGCTGTGAGCTGAAGAGATATCACCATAGTACTACAATGAAGCGCTTGACTTAAAACCAAATGCATCTTATAACAGGTAAATAATATATCCACGATATATATTAAAATCACAGCATATTCAGATTGATGAGAAAGTTTTAGTTTGTAATCTAGTAAGATGCTGTGCTGTTTCAATACACTGCAGCGTTTTCATAATGCAAAAAACGAATGTAGATTTTGGTCAAGTTACACCGCTACTTGCCGGAAAAGTAGCTAGATACTGGAAAAGCTACTGAAAACTTCAGTTAAGGTAGTAGCTTCACTGCTTGTAGCTAGCTAATGCTCAACACTGAGGGCTGTGTCCTGCAGAGTTTAGCTCTAACTTGCCTCACCAAAAAGTCAGAAACTGACGATGAAGGCGAAGTTCAGAGAAGCATTGCTCACGATGGACTGTCTGACAAAATTATATAATAACTTAGTCCTAATTTAAGAGGGCCTAAACCTTAGATGGCTTTATTGTAAGCCAATTTTATTAAAGGTAATCTAAACGTGGCCTAATTTACGTGAATGAATAACAATAACATAAAAAGAATTTATTATATACATATTTAATTTTTACATTTTAAATTCACTGCTTAAAGCATATAACTGTGCCCAAACTGCAAAACTGACAAAATCTTGCATCTTTTCTTTTCTTTTCTTTTGGTGGTAAGTTTAAAACTGTGTGGAGTATTTTATTAAGTATTCTTTTTACTGTGTTTTTCAGTCTACTGCTCAGTTAGGGTTTGCAAAAAAAAAAAACAACAAAAAAAAAACATCTTGACAGACATGTTTACTTGTGGTTTTCACCTTCTGGAACAAAAGCAACAGAAGATACAGCATGCAATAGGCGTGAAGATGCAGCGAAATGATTCACAGATAGGATGTGGTAGCCTATGTTACAGCTTGCAGTTTCTACTTACTGAAGGCTTCTTGTTTGCCTGCAGGATGAAGCAGGCTTATTATCAATTGTCAAAAAGTAAAATACAAAACTGATGAGAAAAAGGGTTAGAGGTAAAAAAAAAGAAAAAAAAAAGAATAAACACTGTCAGTAATTTTGATTAAGTTTAATTCGGATAAAAACAAAAACAAAAAAACAAACCTTGATACACATATCTTGGTTTACACACTGTGTGCCATTATATTAGTGGCTGTATTACGCATCTGAACCGAAAGTAAAGTAAAACGAGTGCATATTGAAAAGAAAGAAAAAAAAAACACTCACATGCGCTCTCCCGTGGACACTTCAAGGAACAAGAATTTGCAACAAAAATTGCTCAGTGACCAACTGAATTTTAATATTTAGTACAGCAAAACAGTCATATTAGGTACAGTACCCACATAGGAGAAGATATTCTCGCAACATTTGTGACATGAACAGAACGTTCCCTCATGGTCCTCTGTTGGTCGTATAATAATAGGGTTGCCACATTTTTATACACAAAAATAAGGAACATCTTTTAGTTTGGTTAGTTTAGTTTAGTTTTATTGTCATTGCATATCTCTACACAACGAAATTTAAGATGACATCAATCACTCAGTTAGCAGCTAAAAGAATAAAAAAAAGTGACTATCAACAACAGTCAATAAATAAATATATATGAACATTTAAAAATACACAGTATAATTCAAGTCCAAATTAATTAGAGTTTCTCATTCGGAGATCTTTTCACAGCAGGGGCCACAATGACAACAGGGCCGATGGAGTGCTAGTGGTAATATAAAGCATAATATAAAACAACTCAACAGGCTTCTCTAGTTGTCAAAACTCAGCTGCTGTAACTTAGAGGGGAGGAGTAGGATGAGAAATTGCTAAGTAAAAGCGACGTGACATACAGCCAAGTATGGTGACCCATACTCAGAATTTGTGCTCTGCATTAAACCAATCCAAAGTGCACACACACAGCAGTAACACACACACACCATGAACACACACCTGGAGCAGTAGGCATCATTTATGCTGCGGCAAGCGGGGAGCAGTTGGGGGTCTCAGCCCCCAATGAGGGTATAATAATAATTATAATAATAAAAAGATTGACTAATAGGTTAAGGTTGGTAAACTAATTGTATTGCATTTCATTGCATTTTGTAACTTATTGTATTCCACTGTACACTCCAGAGATAAGGGCAAAAGGGCAAAGCAGCAAGTTAAGATGAATGTCACATATAATTAATAGTGTATTTGATCAATCACAAGTTACCTATAAATAAGTAAGCAATCAACGAGCAGAAAGGTATTCAGCAGAGGGTTTCAACACCATAAAATTAATTCATGTGCCACCAATTATACACAATTTAATTACACAGCAAGCAACCAAATGTACAAAAAAACATGTGGGGGAGATTCACAAAGAGTAGACTGCCGCTGGAGTCAGTGCTTCAAGAACCACTACGCACAGACGTATGCAAGACATGGGTTTCAGCTATCGAATCCTTTTGTCAAGCCACACTTGAAAAACAGACAGCGTCAGAAACGCCTTGCTTAAAAAAGGACTGGACTGCTACTGAGTGGTCCAAAGTTATGTTCTCTGATGAAAGTAAATTTTGAATTTCCTTTGTATATCAGGGTCCCAGAGTCTGGAGGAAGAGAGGAGAGGCACACAGTCCACGTTGCTTGAGGTCCAGTATAAAGTTTCCACAGTCAGGGATGGTTTGCAGTGCCATGTCATCTGCTGGTGTTGGCCCACTGTGTTTTCTGAGGACCAAGGTCAACGCAGCCGTATACCAGGAAGTTTTAGAGCACTTCATGCTTCCTGCTGCTGACCAACTTTATAGAGATGCAGATTTCATTTTCCAACAGGACTTGGCCCCTGCACACAGTGCCAAAGCTTCCAGTACCTGGTTTAAGGACCATGGTCTCCCTGTTCCTAATTGAACAGCAAACTTGCCTGACCTTAACCCCATAGAAAATCTATGGGGTACTGGGAGAGGAAGATGTAATATGCCAAACCCAAGAATTCAGAAGAGCTGAAGGCCATTATCAGAGCAACCTTGGCTTTCATAACACCTGAGCAGTGCCACAGACTGATTGACTCCTTGCCACGCCGCATTGCTGCAGTAATTCAGGCAAAAGGAGCTCAAAATAAGTATTTAGTGCTGTACATGCTCATACTTTTCATTTTTATACTTTTTAGTTAACCAAGATTTCTAAAAATCTTTTCTTTGTATTGATCTTAAGTTATATTCTAATTTTCTGAGATACTGATTTTGTGATTTTCCTTAGTTGTCAGTTATCATCAAAATTAAAAGAAATAAACATTTGAAATATATCAGTCTGTGTGTAATGAATGAATATAATATACAAGTTTCACTTTTTGAATGGAATTAGTGAAATAAATCAAGTTTTTGATGATATTCTAATTATATGACCAGCACCTGTGAATGTGTATTATATGCGAATCCCCCAAGGCGGCGGTGTCTGCTCATGATTCCCGGGGTAGCAGCATCTGCTCACGACCCTCCCGAGGCAACGGCGTCTGCTCAAGACCCTCCCGAGGTGGCGGCATCCGCTTATGACCCACCAGAAGCGGCATATGCTCACGACCCTCCCGAGGGTTTGTTGGTTAGAAACAAAAAAAATGTATGAATACATTTGAATCCTTACTCATGCATGACTCATACAGTGCAATAACGAGTGATTTGCAGCTGTCGCACTTTTCGTAATGTCATTATAGCATTTTATTAAAAAAATTGAGTTCTTCCTTGTGCTAAGTAGGCCTGCCCTCTACTAAAGATTTTTTTCTAGTCAACTAGTCACATGTTATATTAAATTGATTAATATAATAATATATTAACCACCATGCTCAAGATCTGTCACAGTCTGTGTGTTTTTGTGAGTGTTGTGTTTGTTTGGTGCCATGTGCTCTCTCCTGTCTTTTTCTGACCCCGCCCATCTTGTTACCTCATTATTGTTTTAGTTGCTCCACCTGTGTTTCTTCCTTGCTCCCGGACTCATTTACCTTCACTCCGTCACTCCGCACACAGCGAGCAACATGGGTCCAGTAGGGTGGTTTCTCGCTTGGAACATGTAAGATTACGCCAGGGACTTCCTGGGGGCGGCTCATTTGTCAGCTATGGAGAAGACCTGCCTAATGGTCTTCTTCTGGGAAGGACTAGCAGAGCCCTTCAAATCCATCATGCTATACTGGCACCCCAATGAGATGCTGGTTAACTACATCAACCTGGCTCTGCAGTTGAGTGGCTCAGCCGTCAGGGTGGGGGTGCCTACCCAGGATGCTCCCTGCAAGGTGGAGGGCTCGCCAGGCCTTCATGAAGCGGCGGTGTCTGCTCACGAATCCCCAGAGGCGGCGGTGTCCGCTCATGAAGCCCCCAAAGCACCGGTTTCTGCTCATGAGCCACCTGAAGTGGCCACTCAGGGGTGGCCGCTCAGAAGGCTCAAGAGGCGGCGGTGGCCACTCACGATTCCCCCGAGGCAGCAGTGTCTGCTCAGAAAGCTCCAGAGGTGGCGGTGTCTGCTCATGATTCCCCCGAGGTGGCGGTGGCTATCAGAAAGCTCCAGAGGCGGTGGTGTCCACTCAGAATTCCCCCGAGATGGCGGTGTCCGCTCACAAGTCCCCAGAGGGGGCGGTGTCCGCTCACGGTTTCCCCGAGGTGGCAGTGGCTGCTCAGAAAGCTCCAGAGGCGGTGTTGTCCGGTCATGATTCTCTTGCTCGGGGGGAGCAGTGTCTGCTCACAATTCCCCTGAGGCGCACATTATATTAAATTGATTAATATAATTATATGTTAACCACCGGTCTCAAGATCTGTCACAGTCTTCGGCTGGTGTGCCCTGGAGGGCAACCAGATGGCACTGTCTTTTTGTGAGTGTTGTGTTTGTTTGGTGCCATGTGCTCTCTTCTGTCTTTTTCTGACCCTGCCCATCTTGTTACCTCATTATTATTTTAGTTGGTCCACCTGTGTTTTTCCCATGCTCCCAGACACATTTACCCGCACACCTGGTCACTCAATCACACACACACACACACACACACACACACACACACACACACACACACACACACACATTTTAACAATTTATTTAAGTCCACTCAAAAGAAGTACTTACGAGGACATAAATATTATAGATGCAGTTAAACACGTACAAGATCATGGACCAGTGACATACAATATTAAGCACATCACTCAGTTGTTATGGGAATAAAAACAGTGTCTCCTCCATATATGACGGCTGCCTATAACAGCAGACAGTGCACAGTACTTTGCCAAGTGTTTGGCCCTCGTTTTGGGCATCCCAAGCTGTTGAAGCCCTCTTACGACCAACCTGTGTGTGTGTCCTAAGCTACCAAATATAAAAACAAGTAATCAGCCTCGATAACCTATTTCTGATAAGGTATTTAGGAGTAATTGATATTTAATGATTTTAGTCATGATAGCTTCCTCCATACTAGAGTCAAAGGTGCATGTAACCTCCAAAACAAACACCTCTCTACACTCATCATTAATCCCAACAACATCTGGTTTGATGAGAGATAGATCAGAGAAGATTTCAGAGTCACTGTTCAGATACTGGAACATGGATGAGTTTACACAATAACGTGTGAATATTCTTACTAAATATGGTAAATAGTTTGCTATGTCTTTCACTATCAAGTCCACTATTCTGTCATGGCATGCTAAGTACATTCCTTTATAAGCATGACAGCCGTTCAGTATGTGTGGCAGTGTTTCTGTGATCTGTTCTGTAGTGTGATGCAGACAGTGAGGAACATGTTATTTTTACTGTGAAAATAACAATGTCCTCGCTGAGTGCAGTATTCTGAGAAACAGAGTGACAGCCGAGGGAAGACAAGCATGTTTTCCCTGAAGGTTCAGTCCAGTTTAGTGTTGTTTCTGGTGATACTGATGTAGATCCATGAGAGTTCGCCGGGCACCTGTAGATGTTAGTAAGGGGTTAGATCCACAGAACGCAGCTGTTGGTCTGACATAGATCAGGGGGTCAGTGATGATGTCTTCGGAGACCCTCACCGTCCCAGAGTCAGACCGAGCCCACTCCAAAGATACTCCTGTTCTTACACAGAGGTCATTCAGGTCCGACCAATCTGACCAGACACCAAAACCAGCCGAGTGAGTGTCCAGTTTCCCGCTGGGTTTTCTTTTGAAGCCAAGGAAGTGGGGCTCTGAGTCTGAGGCACCCTGCATCTCCTTAGATCCAGGAACAGAGAGGACCAAGCCAACTCCCTAACGTCTCTGTTCAGAAAATGGGAAATCCGCGTGCTGGTATAAACCCATTTCACATTTGGCACCCCCAACCCTCCTTCCCATTGGGGATGAAAAATAACATCCCGAGTGCTGTGTAGGAGTACTTTCGCACTAAGCTCACTGTTTTGTTATTCATTTGGCTCAGGACTTTCAGCTGGATATCAGTCCCTCCAGAAAGACGCGGATTTGTTTGTGATTGTTGCGGGCAAAAATCCTTGATTTTGCGGCACGTTTTCTTAAAAAAAATGCGATGGAATATGCGGGATATTTTTGCAATTTTATGCAATGAAATTGCGTGAACTTGCAAAAACTGCGGTTCGATGAAAAATAGAAAAAAAGGTGATTCCCCCAACACCTTTTTTTTCACTTGAAAAGGCTAGGCTAGGCTACTATCATAATGTAAAGAGTAATTTCTTATTACTTCCTATGATAAGCGAGCATACTAAATCACAGAATATTTAAGTTGCAATCTCTTACTGCAACGTAAATTATTTTACATACTACTAATATATTTCAAACTGTAAGTTTTTGGTACTGTTCTGTAACAAAAAAGTGCAATCTTACAACTGTAAAGTTGCATCAACTACTGAATGAAACTACAACAGTGTCAGTAGCCTAGTGAGAAGGGGGTGTTGGGGGAATCACCTTTTTTTCTCTATTTCATCAAACCGCAGTTTTCGCAAGTTCTCGCAATATAATTTGGCTCCACTGTCATGTAACAAATGTAACAAAAATTTTGCGCTTATTTTTGTTGGCAAATAAGAATGATTTGCGTGCTTCAAGTTTCTGCGCGGGGCTTGCAGATGATATTCACGTCACGTAATTACGTCACTTCATAAGGTTCCCATGGCAATAAATAATGGGGGGAAATGGCGCTTTACTTGTGTGAAGTACACGCAACATTTTTCAACTTTCTGCTAATATATATGTGAGTTTTTTGCAACGAAAATACAGGGATTATGAAATCATGCTAGCCCCGCATATTTTGCTTTCTGAAATCGGCAATTTATGCGGCAAAAGAGCAGCGTATTTGAAAAAATGCGACCCCGCATAAATATGCGGCCTTTGGCTGATTATGCATTAAATTAGGCGATCGCATAATCACGTTTTTCTTGAGGGACTGGGATATGAACGTTGGAGAACAGATGCTGTACTTTAGACAGTGCCACCTGTCTAACAGCCTCCAGCTTCATGATCAGTGGCAGTGGACATTTATCAATCAGGTCCAGCCTGCATGTGAACTCTGACAAGATGATGTTCACTTGCTCTTTCCATTCTCTTGCAATATTATTTTAATGTCTAAGGTAAGTGTATGTCTCATGAAGAGAATATACATGAATAGGTTTTGTTGCTACTGTAAACACTGGACCTCTATCAAATTTTGAGTGGTACCACCTGTTCCCTCCACTCCTCCTCTCATACAGAACAGCACATCTTGAGTCGTTATTCTGCAGGCCTGACCATTTCAGAAAAGAATCTGTTCTGGCTAGCATGTTTTTAATTACGCTCTCATCTCTGGAGGCAATCTGGACATCGTCTGCATAGCCCTGTACTGGGATCGGGGACATCACACCAGGGGGGGCACACTGACACATCCACTTTAACCATTGGTTGATGGCGATTATGTAGTTGATTGCACTCCAAGGGCATCCAGTTTTAATTCCTGTCTGGAGTGGTGTTGGGCGAGTGAGCTGTTCTCCACAGATTACTTCAATAAAGGATCCTCTATATACATCTTTTACTGAACAGCTGAGGCAGATGTATTTGCTCCAGTGATCTAATCATGACTTCATGAGATAAAGTTCCAAATGCATCTCTAAAGTCTAGGAAGACTGAATACAGTCTGCAGGACTCATGCTTAAAGTCATCTATACCTGTTTTAATGCAAAATACATGTTCATTCATACCTTGCCTATTGATGTATGCCTTCTGCTTGCTACATAAGATATCAGCCTCCATCAGCCAAGGAAGAACTCTAGCAAGTATGTATTTCATAAACACATTATAGATGGTTGGAAGGTGGGAAAATATCTCTCCATGTCGATGGATCATCAGGGATGTTGTCTTTTTTTGGAATACGGTGAATTATTGCTCCTTTCCATGAATCTGGTACTGTCTTATTTTCCAAACAGACATTAAAAACTGTTGTTAAAATCTGACATGATTGCAAGGTTTTAAAAGACTCATATGTCATGCCGTCTTTACCACTTGCTTTGTTATTTGGAAGGTTATTTAACACAGTGTTGAAAAGCTATGTGTCCTTAAGCTTCAAGGTGCCAAGCATGTGCCACACCCCTCTTGGCTTGTTAATTTATGATTAACTTCTAGCTCCACCTCCCCCCCCATCTCAAGCCAATTAGGACACTATAAATTGCACCTGTGCCCACAGCACCTTCATTCTGGTGCACATGGATGCACTGTGCAGAGGACTGAGTTCTTTTTCCTTTGTTTTTTCCCTGCGTGTGTGTATTTGACCATGTAAGTGCTTTTGTTTGACAATCAATTATTATTCTGTATTTCTTAAGTTTGTCCTAAATGTGTTTATTTTGCTGTATTTCCTGCTTAAGCATGTTCTTTAGTTATTTAGATATGTATTTGAGATTTATAGTATGAGTAGATGGCCTTATGAATTGTTTAAATTATGTTATCTCCTGTGAATTCAATGTTATGTTTATTGTTAACTAAATCATTGTAATTCTGTCCTTTTGTAGAAACCACACGCTCACACACATACACCCCTATACCTGATTTGGAAGGAAAATAAAGACCTTAACATCAGAGTGACTAGACTGGACCTGTTCAAGCTAGCTACCTAAGCATCCTCCCACTCCTTTTCATGGTCCTTCAAGCCGGAGCTCATTGATGATCAGTGGATATGTCTAGTCACTTCCTGCCCTCATTGTCTCAGCATGAGCGACCACGTCGCCAGGCTCAGCTCCCTGCACGTTATGATGATTTCATCCTACAACATCATCAGCGGTCGCAACCTACAGCAGAAGCACCAGAACAACATCTGCTCCATTCTGCATTCACCAGATATTTCTGGTACTGGTCCTCATTATCAACCCTGGAAAGAGGATGAGTCTGAGGAAGAGCCAGAGGAGTTGGAATTGCCCACGGAGGGAGACATTCAGGAGGACATTCCACACCCTCACTCGCCTGTCAGATCTGAGAGAGTGCAAACCCCTGATGTTGAACACCCCCCATACCTCTCCAATAGCTCCCATTCCTGATGCTCAAACTGCACTCCTACAACAATTGGTAGAAGAATTAAGAAATCAGGGTAGATTAATCCAGCAGCATATGCTTGGAAGCGGCACTCACTCCTCACGGTCTCGCTTGCCATCCCCTTGCCCTGATAATCTTAACCTTCAATCAGCAGCATCTCCACAAGCCCATACAGAGGACCATAGGCCCCCTCCTCTACTACTTCAGCCACAGCTTCCATCTCCTTTGCCTCCTGTAAGTCGTGCCCCTCCTACTCAAGCTATGCCACAGTCGTTGCAGAGCACGCATCCTCTCGGCTGTGGTCAGTTTCCTGCCACATATCAAGCACCAGCCTCCTATAACCCCATGCACCCAGCCTATACACTGCCAAACCAACCTTTGCCTGGTGTTTTGTCCTATTCTGTTCAGCCGGCATATAAGTCTCTTAATGTACAGCCCCACCACCTGACATCGGCTGCCCCTTTAAACCAGCTAGTTTCTCCTAGTTGCCCCCTGCAGTCAAACCATAGGAGGGTAGAAGGTCTTTCTTTCCCTGATCTCACGAGGGAAGATGAATGTCAGTACATGATGTTAGAGATGGCCCTATCCAACTTGTTAGATCCAAGAGAATCAGAGCAATATAAATACCACATCCTGTTGGATCACCTAAAGGTAGACCAGGCGAGGAGACTTGCTTTGGCTTATGTTTATGCCCCAGATCCTTACACTCAAGCTCTACGAGCCCTAGATGAGCGTTATGGTCAACCTAGACAGCTTGCTTTGAAGGAGCTCCAGACCATCATGGAGATGCTTGTTATTCGTACAGGTGATGGTAGAGGCTTAGACAAATTTCCGCTTCGAGTGCAGGCATTAGTGGGCCTCCTTCAGTCCATGGGCCCTGAAGGTCTATTTGAGCTTACCTGTGGCTCACATGTTGTGCAACTTTTAGAGAAGCTTCCCCATGAGCAGTTCTGCCAGTTTAAGAGATGGATTTGTTTGAGTTGACCAGCTTCCCTTTCTTATAACCTCGTAGATTTTTCCAACTGGCTACAACAAGAAGCCCGCTGCAAGCCTAGGAGAGAAAGGACATTTCAGCCTATCCGGCAGAGGCCTCCACCTCCTCACCCATTAAGAGGTACAACCATACTCCATGGTATTAAAACCTCCTCTCAACTGACCTCCTCTAAAGCCCAAATTCCTCCTAACAACTTGGCTGAATCCTATCCAGTGTGCGCTTACTGCAATTCTACAGAACATCAAGTCAGTAATTTTGGTGATTTCCTCCAGTTCACCAAAAACCAGATAACTAACTGGATCAATTGTTGGCGATGTTTACGAGATCACTTTACAACCCAATGTGACCTGAAGGGACGCTGCCGCCAGTGTAATGGGAAACACCTACACATCCTATGCAACGTTAACCAGAGGCAAGTGCAAAATCTATATCTTGACCACCCTAGTGACTGCAATAAAGTACTACTGAAAGTAGTTGAAGTGACCCTGCGCAATGGAGAAAGATCCTTAGACACTTATGCCATACTGGATGATGGGTCCGAAAGAACAATCCTCCTTCACCCTGCTGCCCAAACACTTCAGCTAAAAGGTAAATCTGAAAGTCTACAGCTGAGAATTGTGAGACAGGATGTTCAGACTCTTAATGGAGCTTCTGTATCCTTCACCCTTATTCCTAAAGTGCATCCTAATAAGTCCTATGTCATCGGTCAAGCCTTCACTGCTGAACAGCTATCCTTGTCAGAACATTCTCACCCGGTTAAATTCCTCCAGCGGCACTACTCACACCTCCATCAGCTCCCTCTCAAACAGCTTAATAGAGTAAGGCCACTTCTCCTTATAGGGGCTGATCATACACACCTTATCATCCCAACACAACCTGTCAAATTAGGCCCTCCTGGAACTCCTGTAGTAATCAAGACCCGGCTTGGCTGGACACTGCAAGGTCCTGCAAGAGATCTTTCTAGCTTACCTTCTACTTGTTCTCATTATATCTCCTTTAAATGCCCACCTAATGACATCCACCATAATGTTCAGAAACTATGGCAGATTGATGCGTTATCACAGAGAGGCATGAAAACAGTGGTTCGGTCCAAACAGGATCAAGAGGCAATGCACCAGATTGAGACCCAAACTATCAGAACACCTGTTGACGGTGTCCTACGATATGCAGCACCCCTCCTCCGTGTAGACCCCTGGCACCCTTTGAAGGCCCCCAAGGAGGCAGTAATGTCCCGTCTCCGCAGCTGTGAAAGGCGACTCCTTCAAAATCCACAACAGGCAGACAACTATACTGACGAGATCCAGAAATTAGTTAATGCTGGGTATGTAAAGAAGTTGTCATCCTCTAAAATAGAAGATACTCCTGAGTCCTGGTTCATACCCCACCACAATGTGAATCACAATGGTAAAGATCGCATTGGGTTTGATTGTTCCTTCTCCTACCGAAATCAGTGTTTGAATTCACAGTTACTTCCTGGATCAATCCTCGGGCCTTTCCTCCTTGGAGTTTTTCTCCGTTTTAGGCAGCACAAGATTGCAATCAGTGGAGACATTAAATCAATGTTTCACCAGGTGCGCCTATTGCCCCAGGATAAACCTCTCCTGCGATTCCTCTGGCATGACCTCGACTGTAAAGCTCCCCCAACCATGAATGGCAAGTCCCCCCCCTTTGGCACAACCTCAAGCCCTTGCTGTGCCATTTACATCCTCCAGAGGATCATCAAAGATGCTCAGGCAGATGAGTGTATTCACCATTCCATACACAGTAACTTCTATGTGGATAACTGTTTACAGAGTTTCCCTGCCCCAGAGGAAGCCAGAGATCTCCTTCATAGTCTGCGCACTACCCTCTCCTCTGATGGCTTCGAAATCAGACAATGGGCCAGTAATGATCCTCAGGTCATTTGTCACCTTCCTCCTGAAGCCAGGTCAGAACAAACAGAGCTCTGGTTATCACACCATCCTCCTCTTGATCCCTTGGAGTCGACTCTAGGCCTCCTCTGGAACTGCCATACAGATACCCTCAGATACAGGCACAGAGTCATTGAATCTACCACTCCAACTATGCGTCATATTTACAGAGTTCTTGCTAGCCAGTATGATCCTCTTGGCTATATCCTTCCTTACACCACAAGGGCCAAAATCATTGTCCAGCACTTATGGGGAAAGGCACGAGAATGGGATGACCCTAATCTCCCACATGATCTTTTAAAAGCCTGGCTTTCATGGGAGAATGAACTCCCTAACCTCTCCACCATCACTTTGCCTCGCTGCCTTATACCTCATTCAGTAGACACCTCCTTAGTCACTCAAGACCTCCACATCTTCTGTGATGCATCAGAGAAGTCCTATGGTGCGGTAGCCTACATGCGCACAGAAGATGGTCAGCAGCAAGGGAATGTGTCCTTCCTCATGGCAAGGTCGCACGTTGCTCCCAAAAAACAACTATCCATTCCACGACTTTAATTATGTGCTGCCCTCATAGGAGCTCAGCTATTCAGTCTCCTCTGTGGTGGAAAAATTCATTTAACATTGCTTCTGTATACCTATATAAGCATGTGTTTTTCCTTTCTGTTCTTGTGTGAATTTTTATGGCCTAAGAGTAATGGCAAACAGGTGATTCACAGAGACTGTGGGCTCAGAGGGATGACACCTGGGGGGAAAACAGATGTCTGAGAATGACCTGAGAGGGTCATTGGGCCATATAGTGGGGGGACAATGTCTGAGGATGACCTGAGGGGGTCACCTAAGTCCTAAATGTGTGAGAAACAGCCCATAGAGAGTGTTCCTTGTTATGTGTGGAAAGTTACAGCTGTTCAGACTGTATAACCTTGGAAGCAGCAGAGGTATAAAAGGTGGAGGACTGCCCTCTTCCTGGGTCGGTTTCACTCTGCAGGAACTCAGTGTTGCTGTATGACTGTCTGACCTTCTTTGCAAAGAATAGAAGCTTTCTTTTTTAATTATACCTGAGAATGAGTCTGTCTCTTATGCTGATGAGAGTTGATTTAAATTTTGCCACGACACCTCCAAACAGAGCTCACCCTTCGTATCAGAAAGACTATTCTGTGGACTGACTCTACCACTGTACTCCACTGGCTCACCTCTGATTCTTGCCGTTACAAAGTTTTCGTTGGAACAAGGGTAGCTGAGATTCAGGAGCTCACTAAAGGCCTGGAGTGGTGTTATGTGGATTCTAAGAACAACCCAGCGGACAACCTAACTAGAGGAAAGCTACTTGTTGAACTTAGTAGGCCCGGCGTTTGATGTTTTTTCATGAGCCTAAAAAGCCATCCACTGATGCCCAGACAGCGGACAAACATACTGCTGGAAGACCATAAGCTCTTCTCCCGGTACATGGGATTCATGGGAGGAAACGGGTGTTATCAGCGACTGTTTTTAAATGCTCCCGGTGAGTAATGCTTGTTTGTATGCAAGCTTGATTATTGCAGCTAAGCACATAGTCCATAACAGTTGCCAAAGCATTTCATCTGCACCTATTGCATTAACGATGGCAATTACAATGGGTGTGGTTATTTAGGTTTTCCGAGTAGCATTTTGGCATTCATCTGCAAATGACCTACAACCTGTCGCCATCTTGCCACACACACACACACACACACACACACACACACACACACAGAGAGCTGTTGCCCATTATCATGGACTATATATTCTTGTCTAATGGACCACTCTGTCTGGCTGTGTTAAATGTTAATTGTGTTTTGCAACAGCTCTTCGTCCATGTTTAATCTGTTTCTGTTTGGTTTTTTCCTTGTTGGCTTTTTTATTTCAGTTCAGTAAAAAGTAATTTTCTATGCATTTGTACCCAAACTCTGTTTCTTCCACAGTGCCCTTTGCCGTGCTGTGACGAAATCCTCAAAGTACCAGGAAAGTGATTATGAACGTGTCAAGGGAAAAGACATTTTAATTATTTATTAATAAACTTGCCATCTTCACAGGGACGTGTCTTTAATAGAAATGCACCTTTTCTTGCACCTTTAAGCAATCTAATTACTAAATAAATGTAACCATTACAGTTACTAAGAACAAATGAGTAAATAAATTCCAGTTACTTATGAAAATTGTAAAGATTACGAAGGGGATTACATTTGAATATTTCACACATCCACATACAGATTGAATTGATTTCTTTCCCAAATTGCACCAACTATTCTGAGACATTTGGCCCTATAATTTCCGCGATCCGGAACATAGTATGGTTCGTATAATCCAGTCATAAAAACGGGATTGCTATTGCATAACTGAAAATGACACATTTTGGGCAAATAAATCAAAAGTAGGTCAGTACACTTGAATCAAAACATGATATGGACTAGTGTCTGTGAATATTAAGCCGCAAAATACAATATGAGTCCAGCACGTTCTGCGTGTCTGTGGGAAACAGGTGTGGACCGGACAATATTATTATTGTATAATTGCCTGCCGAATGTACTAAAGCGATCATTTCCGAATCCGCCATTCGATAATTAAATCTCTAATAAATCATGGTCGCAGAGGTGTAGTATGGTGTGGTAAAAAATAGGTGTGTAAACTATAAATTCTGGGTGACCACATCGTGTAAAGTGGGCCACTGCCTACCAGTTTATGTGTATCGTGATGACATCTCTATAGGCTATCATTTGATATTACTACGAAGGGTATCACTGGTTGTTCCCTCATATAGGTCACACAATCACTATTCAATTAATTAATTAATCTAAATTCTTGTTAAAGAGACATAAGAAGGAATAATATGGTTGAAAAGTTTACTAAATGGCAAAACAGAGATCATTTTGCTGACATCCTTTTGGTCACGTGGTTCATGTGAGATGATTGACAGCTTTATAAATTAATGATATCACATTGATGTCATAGCTGATGCGAATCAATAAGAGGAGAGTAATTGATAGCTCTTTTAGCTGTCTTTGCTCTTCAGATCGCATAAATCAGTGCAAAATGAATAGAAATGTTATTCTGTATGACAAAATATTTTACAAACATGTCATAAAATGCCTCTAGGTTACGAATGTAACCCTAGTTCCTCGAAGTAATGAGATGCTGCGTTGAACGCTTTGGGAAATGGCTTTGGCAAGATCAACTCTGAATATCGTGTGCAATCTGTCCAATGGAAAGGTGTGACGTCACGGGCGGGGTAATGTTGTAACCAGGAATCTATAAAGGCACGTGCCATGCAGCTGACTTGAGCTTCGACTAGGGAAGCAAGCGCCGGCAGGGGTGCCGGGAGTATGGCTATGCGATGCAGCGTCTCGTTCCTTCTCGTTCCTTCCATCGAACGCTTTGGGTAATGATGTGCCAAAGCTGCCAGACCTCCAAGCCCCTGCCTAGTGTGTATCCGAAGAGCACATCTAAGGCAAGAGGACAGAAGAGCCAGGAGCGGCTCGCATATCGAGATTGTAGAATCTGGCAAATGTAGAGGGCGTGGACCATCCCGCAGCGTTGCAGATTTCCAAGATGGAAACACCTGCTAAGAAGGACTTAGAGGCAGCCATACCCCGAGTGGAGTGAGCCTTGGCTCCCAAAGGAAGGGAAAGACCAGAGGACTCATAGGAGATGTTGATAGCCTCGACTATCCAACGACTTAGGGTCTGCTTAGAGGCAGGAAAACCTTTTGAGGGGGACCGTAGCAAACAAGCAATTGGTCTGATTTTCTCCACAGGGCAGCTCTGTGGATGTATGCGTCCAGCGCTCGAACTGGACACATACAGTTTAGTTTCTCCTGGTCTGGCTCCCGAAAGGGAGGAGGGCAGAAGGCCTGCAGTACTATGGGTTGTGGCATAACAGAGGGAACTTTAGAAACATAATCTGCTCGAGGGTATAAAAATGCTTTGGCCATACCAGGGTGCAAAGTCTAAGTAGGTAGGGGCCACCAAGAGGGCCTGAAGATCTCCAACTCTCTTTGGAGAAGTAATAACCAGTAATAGAGCAGTCTTAAGGGTCAGATGTCTATCTGAGATATCATGAATCAGCTCAAATGGAGCTTTATAAACAGCCTCTAACACCACAACCAAGTCCCAGGGGGGAACACGGGACCGAACTGGAGGTACGTATTGGAGGCCGCCACTTACACCTTTAAGGTGGAGTGAGTTAACCCTGCAGAGAGCCTAGCATGGAGAAACTCAAGAACTGTACCAACTGGGCAGTTAACAGGGTCAAGCTGGCGGTCTCTGCACCATGAGGTGAAGAGCTTCCACCTTAGGGCATACAGTTTCCTCGTAGAAGGAGCTCTGGATTGGAGGAGGGTCTCAACAACCTCAGTTGAGAGACCGGAAGCTATGAACTGTGCCCCCTCAGGGACCACACTCACAACTTCCACAACTCTGGATGAGGGTGAATTATTTTGCCCTGCGGCTTAGAGAGTAGATCTGTCCTGATCGGAATCTCCCATGGAGAGCCGTCGAGGAGAGAGCAAATCTGCGAGCCATACTGGCCCCAGCCAGAACGGGGCTACTAATAGAAGACAGACCCCGTCACGGCGTACTCTCGCCAGAACTCCCAGGAGCAGAGTGATGGGGGAAAGGCATACAGACAAAGCCTCAGCCTGGTCTGTGCCATACCGTCCAGTCCCAGAGGAGCTGGATGAACCAGAGAGAAACAGAGGAGACATTGCGATATCTCTTGAGTCGCAAAGAGGTCCAAAAACTCTCCATATCTACTTCACCACCTCGGAGTGAAGCCCCTCAGGCCTCGGCCCCTGTCTCGACAGTATGTCTGCTCCCACAGTCAGTCTCCCAGGATGTAAACTGCTCCGAACGAGAGGAGTTTGTCCTGGGACCACAGACAGTTTATCTTCTCCTGGTCTGGCTCCCAAAAGGGAGGAGGGCAGAAGGCCTGCAGTACTATGGGTTGTGGCATAACAGAGGGAATTTTAGAAACGTAATCTGCTCGAGGGTATAAAAATGCTTTGGCCATACCAGGGGCAAAGTCTAAGTAGGTAGGGGCCACCGAAAGGGCCTGAAGATATCCAACTCTCATTAGAGAAGTAATAGCCAGTAATAGGGCAGTCTTAAGGGTCAGATGTCTATCTGAGATATCATGAATCAGCTCAAATGGAGCTTTACAAACAGCCTCTAACACCACAACCAAGTCCCAGGGGGGAACACGGGACTGTACTGGAGGTACGTATTGGAGGCCGCCACGTACACCTTTAAGGTGGAGTGAGTTCACCCCACAGAGAGCCTAGCATGGAGAAACTCAAGAACTGTACCAACTGGGCAGTTAACAGGGTCAAACTGGCGGTCTCTGCACCCCTCAGGGACCACACCCACAACTTCCACAACTCCGGATGAGGGTGAATTATTTTGCCCTGTGCCTGAGAGAGTAGATCTGTCCTGATCGTAATCTCCCATGGAGAGCCGTTGAGGAGAGAACAGATCTGCAAGCCATACTGGCCCCAGCCAGAACGGGGCTACTAATAGAAGACAGACCCCGTCCAGGCGTACTCTCGCCAGAACTCCCAGGAGCAGAGCAATAGGGGGAAAGGCATACAGACAAAGCCTCAGCCTGGTCTGTACCATACCGTCCAGTCCCAGAGGAGTTGGATGAACTAGAGAGAAACAGAGGAGACATTGCGATATCTCTTGATTCGCAAAGAGGTCCAAAAACTCTCCATATCTACTTCACCACCTTAGGGTGAAGCCCCTCAGGCCTCGGCCCCTGTCTCGACAGTATGTCTGCTCCCACAGTCAATCTCCCAGGATGTACACTGCTCTGAACGAGAGGAGTTTGTCCTGGGACCACAGAAGGATCTGGTGTGCCAGCTTGAACAAGGGACGTGAATGCAGATCTCTCTGGTGTCTGATATAAGAGATCGCCAATGTGCTGTCGGTGGGCAACAACACATGGTGACCTCTCAGGTCTGGGAGGAAATATTTCAATGCTCGATGCACAGCTAGCATATCTAGACAACTGGTTTGCCGTGTCAGATGGCGACCGCTCCACAGACCATGGGAACGTTTGCCACTCATGACCGCACCCCAACTTGTGAGGGACGCGTCTGTCGCTAGCGTTACACGGCAACCAAGAGCTCCCAGCACCGGGCCCTGATTCAAGAACCAAGGTTTCTTCCATATATCTGAAGCACGAAGGCATCGCCGTGTGACTTTGATAGTTCGTAATGGATTCCCCCACAGGGAAAATCCCTTGATCTTGAGCCACCACTCTAGGGGTCTCATGTGCAGGAGGCCAAAAGGTATCATGTTGGACGCAGCTGCCATAAGCCCTAACAGTCTCTGAAACTGCTTGACAGTGAATGACTGGCCTTCTCTGACTCTCTTGGCTGAGGTAAGGATTGACTCAATCCGAGCAGGAGACAGACATGCCTGCATCGTAGTCGCATCCCACACTACGCCCCCACACTAGGTGGTTCTCTGAACTTCAGAAAGTACACTCTTCTTGGTGTTCTGTCTCAAACCCAGCTCCCCCATATGTGCGAGAACGACATCTCAATGTCGAACCACCATCTTCTCTGATTGAGCTAAAATCAACCAATCGTCGATATAGTTCAGAATGTGGATGCCCTGCATCTACACATTTTGTGAATGTGCGGGATGAGAGTGCAAGGCCAAGAACGGAAGCTCGGACTTCTGAACCCAGGAATCGGGCAGATCTGATGGGTAAGGTAGGAGATAAGGACGTGCCATTCCCTCCAGCAGATCGATCTGTGAACCCAATGAATGCTGGCGCCGCTCCGCCTCGGCGGCACGTTGGCAAAGGCTCACTTCTCGAAGAGAGCCCACTGGGATCGAAGCGCACATGAAATCATACGCAGCGCGCTTTGATCCCGGGCAGACCATGCACAGACTGTGTTTATCCCCACCTCTAATATTTAGCATTGTTGAGCAGGGAGGAACACACAATCTGAACCGCGGTCTGGATTCACCCTTCAGATGCCTAGGCTTAGCTTTGCTCTTTGACATTCTATAGCTACTTAAAGGAGCTAATAGTGCCAAACGACAATAAATAAGACTGACAAGACAGAATGACATGCACACACAGAGCGCTTGCTGAAAGACAAGAACCTGAAGTCAGCTGCGTGGCACCCCGCCCGTGACGTCACGCCCTTACATTGGACAGATTACACACGATAAAAAGCGTTCGATGCAGTTCGAGTTCCTGAAGAGGAATTATTATTTCTCCAAATGTGCGCACCATTAGACTATATAGCGTGGATATTGTATGTATACAAACACAAATAAACAAAGATGAGATAAATGGCTGCTGTATGAGTGATGATTTCTATTAAACATAACAAATGTTATTATTATTATTATTATTATTATTAACAGATGTTTACTGTTTAGGGGGCACTACGACAGACAACTACACAACCTTTTTCAAAGTTTTTATATCTTGCTATAAATCCAGAGACAAAGGTTACTATTGTTAAACCATGCCACCAATTAAAAATTAATTTACAAATGTATCTATTTAAAAACAAATACAAATGGTAATCCATTTGCAAAAATAAATAAATAAATAAATAAATAAATAATAATAATAATAATAATAATAATAATAATAATAATAATAATAATAATAAATAAAACATGGTTACTGTACTTTTATATAATAAAAGCATAGTTAATTTTTGTAAGGGAAAAACATGACTCATTTTCTGTATAGGATTTTTCTATAAAATATTGTAGTGATGCACTCATTTTGACATGTAGGCAATTTAAAAAGTATAGTGTTGTTAAATCTTGAGTATAAAAGTGATGTGAGAGATGGATAAAGGGGAAAATAAAGAGACTGAAAAGAAAAATGGAAATGAAGGTGCTGTTCAGGAGAGAACTTTTAATTATTTTATGTCCCCAAACTAAAGATTTAAACCTTTTTTGTCAGGTCCATACAAAAAATAGTGTAGCCCATGAATTTGTTTGTATGAGTTTGAGATTTCCTGGTCTGAAATTTATTCCTAGTCCGTCCCTCGTGGAAATTAATGGCACAGACATGCGGCTTCATTTACTATACATAGGCCTACTGAAGCTTGCAGGGTTTTCAGCCTCTGCCGCCTCAATACATGAGTACATGAACACATAAACATAATCTCTAGAACTGCTCTGAATCACTTCATGAGCAGTTAACATATTTTGAGAAAACTATCATCATATACAAAGTGACAGCAATGTTTCAGGAGTTTAGTACACAGAATAGGGCATATGCTTATTAGATAAACATATTTGAGTTGATGTATATGCTTTTATTTATTTATTTTTAATTAACTTTTTTTTTTAACCATTGTTAGCAGCAGTATTTTCTGTAATTATGTTTCACTAAACAATTTCTTATGATTTTAAATCTCCATTAAACTTCAGATCAATCTCAAAATAAAAGGCAGTACTAAAGTCTGATTTTGTGGTAGATGTGTTCAAATTTGATCATCTTAAAGAGGGGGGGGGGGTGAAATGCTATTTCATGCATACTGAGTTTTTTACGCTGTTAAAGAGTTGGATTCCCATGCTAAACATGGACAAAGTTTCAAAAATTAAGTTGTACGTTTGGAACAAAAATACTCCTTCCGGTTTGTCACAAGTTTCGGAAAGTTTTTTTCGAGTATGGCTCTGCGTGACGTTAGATGGAGCGGAATTTCCTTATATGGGTCCTGAGGGCACTTCTGCCGGAAGACCGCGCACTCCCGTATAGCAGAGCACTGAGAGCACAACAGACTTCACTGATCAGAGCGAGAGCGTCGCAAAATGTCACAAAAGGAGTGTGTTTTTGGTTGCCAGGGCAAGACAACCCTGCACAGATTACCAAAAAAAAAACAGCATTAAGGGACCAGTGGATGGAGTTTATTTTTACAGAGCATCAACGGAGTTGTGCAAGTGTTTTTGTTTGTTCCCTCCATTTCGAAGATGCTTGTTTTACAAACAAGGCTCAGTTTGACGCCGGATTTGCACATCGTTTATTTATTAAGGATAATGCAGTCCCAACGAAAAAGGGTCACGATTGTGTGTTGGAACCGCATGCGGTGGGTAAAACTGCTTCAAATATCTTTGTGTTGTTAACTTAGCTATCGGCGCGTAAGCACATCAAGTAAACAACATGCGATGTTGTCATCAAACTGCACTTTCCACATGTAAAAAAAAAAAAAAGACGACATAAAGTGGAACTTAGTCATTTTCCATAACCGCTAAGCAAATATATACAGTTTCAGTACATACCACATAGAGACGTCGTTGCTGATGCTGCTCTTGTTAAATTTCAGCCTCTGGATCTGATTCTGGATCATAAATATACGCTGAATCTGACTGTTAGCCATGGTTTGTTTTGGATGTTTTTTTCCTCATGGTAATGCCACCGCTTCCAAACGCTCTCAACGCAAAAGCCTACTTGCGCTTGTGATTCTTTAGCTCCGCCCACACGTCGCGCCTCCAGCCGGTCGTGTTTTTTCGGGAAAAATCGGTACAGACTATCTTTCTCTTATGAATATAATAAAACTAAAGACTTTTTGGAGTTATGAAGGATGCAGTACTACTCTATAGGTACTCAAGATTAACAGGATATTGAGTGAAAACAAGCATTTCACCCCCCCTTTAAACCAAAAAGTAATCAAAAGTAATCAGTTACATCAATAAAATAATTGAAAAAGTTACACTACTATTACATTTTAAATAGGGTAACTTGTAATCTGTAACCTATTACATTTCCAAAGTAACATTCCCAACACTGGCTTTGTTTCATAATTACAGTGTATACGTTTTTCTTTATTTACCCTCAAAAAATTGAAGTGAAATGTGTCAACATGCCCCATAGGTGGAGTACATTGTAACATCTGCGGGGCATGTTGGAACATGACCATATGACACTTTAAAATGTTATCTGATCAAATGAAAAAGTATACATGACAAACTAAAATATTATGTTGATAATATATACGTTTATGAATTATTTTTCTAATAGAATAATGGCGTTTTTTTGTATTAAAATAATCTGATTTTAGAGTTTGACAATAGTCCATTCAGATGGACTCACTTGTTTCCTTTCTATTTGAATCAGCAGTTTTGAATTAATAATTTAATTTGAACGTTTTAATAAATAATTTATTAAAGCACGGATTTGCTGTCACCTACTGGTGGTCTCATTGTCATCATTATTTATCCATGACAGCACTACTACCAACACAAAAACACATTTAGCAAAATATTGACCAAAATTCATCCATTTGCACCAATAAAGAAAAGAGATTATAAATAATAGTTTATTTAATAAGGCAAATTTTTCATACATCTTTTTAAATTATGATTTTGTAATCATTATGTGAAATTAGCTACAGTACAGTTGAATATAATATTTATATAAATATACAAAAAAATTGAAGTTAAGATTAAATGCTTAATAATTTATTTTTAAGTAACGTTCTCGATGACATTTCCTGTGGTCGACAGCTTATAAAAACATAATAATGGGGATTTAGCCATTTGCTGTACACCTTCACCTGACCTGTGCCTTTTATTTTATATTGCTGAGCTTTTAGAAATTGTTGTATATCTTGTTATAATAAATAAAAAAAGACAAGGACGCAGCTTCCCGCCACACAAAATCAATGGTGAGGGTTGGCTTGGTGGTCCACTGCATGAGGAAAGTGAGTCACCGGCTGACGAGAGTCAGTGGTCGGCTGCGTGAGTCGCTGGCTGAGGAGAATCAGTGGTCCACTGCATGAGGAGAGTGTGTATACAGATGCACCACTGGCCTATCAGTGTTTAACTCTGTAGCTACTGGCAACTGTATGGTGGATTTCAGCGAATTCCTGTCAGTAGTCCTATTTTAGGACCTTCTGGCCACCATACCTGAATTGATCCACTTTAAAGCCAGCATCTGGAAGAACCCAGAGATCCTTGTGATTGATGAATGAAATATGATTGATTATTACGCATATTTACTTTATTGGAATGTGATGGAATGTAATTACTTGTGGCACTTGCCATGTGTGAAAAAAAAAAAAAAAAAAAAAAAGAGGACATACAAAATTTACAAACCTGCAACAGCTTTTCCAATTAAAATCGTAAAATTATTTCTGAAAACACTTTTCTCAACAATAGGGGATATATATATATATATATATATATATATATATATATATATACATACAGTCAAAAAGGTATCCAGTGGCTACACCATGTTATTACAAATTATTTTATTTTATTTCCTTCCTTTTTTGCAATCGGGTTTGTACAAAACCTTAGAGGTATATGGCTTGGGAACCAACAACTGTTCCATAATTTCACCCCTTTGCAGATCCATTCTATTCAACGGTTTATTCTTTATCATGAAATGTGGATAAGCGAGTTCACTCACCCCATCTAGTAATTGGCCTTCAACCACCCGTCCCAACCTTCCTCCCTGGAGGAAATTCAGAAAATGCTTTGTGGGATTCTATGTCATCAAGTATTTGTACCCCTTCAGGTTCTTCTGTGGCCTCTACTTAAAGGGATAGTTCACCGAAAAATCTAAATGATGTCATTAATAACTTACCCTCATGTCGTTCCAAACCCGTAAGACCTCCGTTTATCTTCGGAACACAGTTTAAGATATTTTATATTTAGACCGAGAGCTCTCAGTCCCTCCATTGAAACGGTGTGTATTCATCATTGTCTTCTCTTCAGTGTCTGTTGTTCATTATCTGGCTTGGCTCGGTGTTCATCTTCAGTTCTCTCTTCACAGCAGTTCAGTCAGTCTACTGTTTGAGTAAATGAATTACTCTGAGATATTGGTTTGTTTTAACTCAGAGGGAGTGTCAGCCACATTAAAAAAGTTAACAACTTAACTCATTTGTGGATTAATGCTTATTGTATACGCGAACCTTTTCAAACGATTCAGTTCGATTTGGTGGACTGGTTCAAGAAGATCCAGTTACATCGAATGATCCGTTCGCAAACTGCTTTGTTTTGAACTCTCTCACAACAGACACGGAAGAGAAGACAATGCTGAATAAAGTCATAGCTTTTGCTATTTTTAGACCAAAATGTATTTTTGATACTTCAACAAATTCTAACTGACCCTCTGATGTCACATGGACTACTTTGATGATGTTTTTCTTACCTTTCTGGACATGGACAGTAGACCGTACACACAGCTTCAATGGAGGGACTGAGAGCTCTCGGACTAAATCTAAAATATCTCGAACTGTGTTCTGAAGATAAACGGAGGTCTCACGGGTTTGGAACGACATGAGGGTGAGTTCTTAATGACATAATTTTGATTTTTGGATGAACTAACCCTTTAAGGCCTCTACACTTTGTGGTCCTTGTTTAGCCACACATTTTTTTTTGCATCTGTAGGGAGGCTCCTTATGCGTCGATCAGCCACTACTCTTTCTGTAGCAGGTGGTCAATCTCCTTCCTCCAGCCAGCTTCTCAACATACAGGTTTACATAGTCACTTGGGCCCAGACTTGAAGTGTTGCATGGTATTCCCACTTATGGATGTGCTGGGCCTTGGCACGAAGGTGGAGCCCATACTGGGCAAGGACTGCTCTCGTGACCACTTCATAGTTGGATGCTTAAACACTGAGGTCACGGCAGGCCTTCTGTGCTTCTCCAGTTAGCTTAGTAAATATCAGGTTTGCCCAGTCTGCCCTAGGCCATCTTGGGCAGTCTTTTCAATAGAGATCCAGGTAGGTTTCAACAATCTTCTCTAGACATTTTGGTAAAATAATCTTGGGATCTCCTACAATGAGCCTCAGTCCTTCGGCAGAGTTTGGTGACTGCTGCATTCAGTGCGGTTTGTGCCTGCAGAATGGCGGTTGGGATCTCCTCCATTCTCTTGTCTGAAATCTTATACGTGGCTCAAATCATGCCCGCAGGCTACTTACGTCCTCCACTAGGCCTTTGTCCTCCAGAGTGTGGTTTACTTTGGGATAGTTCAATGCTTGGGCTGTGGAACCTTCTACGCTTAGTGATTGCTCACTTCCCTTCCTCGTCTCCTATTGTGACTCCTTTGTTCCCTTTTGTGTGATTGCTGATTGTGCCCCACATCCTGCAGCTGAGACTCACTATCAGAAGAGGAACTGTGCACACCTGTTTCGGAGAAGCTATTCCTGGTCCTGAACATCACAGGGTGGCACTGATGGTGCTCTCCCTGGTGCTGAATGTGACATGCTTCCTTGCAGTCTCCACACTCTTTACTGTTATAAAGTAATACAAATCTTCCTGTCCTTTATAAACATATAAGCATGTTTTCAGTTCAGTACAATTAACACGGTTTAATGTTGCAGTAATAAGTTAATGCATTATATACATTATACTGTCACAGTGCAAAAGCTTTAATGATCATCACAAGGTTTTATTGATTGATTGGTTGGTTGGATGTTTTTATTAAAGGTGAAATCAACAGCCAGACATTTGCTGACATTTTCACCCTTATTTTTATTTATTTATTTTTTTTCAGGTTGAGGACAGTTTGGAGCCCTCCTTTCAGGGAATTTTCTTTTTTATGATAAAGGTGACATTGTCTGGAATGGAAACACACAGGCAAAGAATGGCAGACAATTCAAGTAAATATTATACATTTTTCTATTATCAATTAAACATTAGCTTTCAATCAGAGAAGCAAACTCCGGGGTGAAAAGGGTTGAGAAAATGTCGCAACATTACTGCTATAACCAGTAGATGGCTGCAGAGGATACCTTGTGTGCTCAGTTTCCCATCTCTAATATAGTTATTTTCATGTTTTGCTTTTAGATTGGAAAATTAATATTCTAACAGTTTTAAACACTTTTATTTTATTGAGGTATAGCAAGTGTTGGACAAGTCTCATATAACACAGAAAACATTACAAACAAGAAGCCTAGACCCCAGCAGCCTGTAATTATTTAACTCCAAGTAGTTTAAAAATAAGAAACAAATTAAATCATTTCATTATTATTGCTAATGCTAAAGTAAATAATGCATTAAAGACACATTTCAGACACATTAGGACAATGTGTGTGAATGTGCTGTAAAAGAAGCTGCCACAGAGTACAGATGAACTGGTTTGCGTAGATTGTGTTAGATCTTGTTATTATTTGCTGCAAGGGTTTGCAGATGGAATATTTTTTCATTGTTGTTTAAAATCATTAATCTACTCCATTTCCTTGTTGGTCATTCTGAATTTTAAAACAACTACATTTTAAATCTTCTCCAAAGCCATTTGTCCAATTCTGCATTCATGAAACTTTGCATGGAATCATCTCTGAAGCCTCATAAAAATATGTCAAAAGAATTTTAAATTGTTGAATTGTTCTGAAGATTTAAAGCCAATTCAACTGACAATATCTGGATTCTGCATTGATTACTCATAAAATGTGGCCTGATTTCAACAATTAGAAACAAACACAATATAAAAGTTGAACTTTTCAAAATTGCATAGAAGACATGATCATTAACAGGGCAGGCTGAACACAGTACAGTAAGTGGACTTGGTGTTATCATTTTTCCAAAATTTAGCTAATTTCTGTTGATGAGATTGGATGTGTGGGTTGCACAGGTGCCTACAACCTGTTCAACCCTAACCTCATGACAACCTTTCTAAAAAAGTTATCAAAATATATTTTAAATTGAGCTGTTTTGGTCATGTTTAGTCACACGACATGGAATCCCAGTGCCTGTCGCAGAACATGATTGTGAGAACACAATAGGTGGCATTATTTAATACCCAAGGAAATTCTGTTTTTCAAAAAATATATCATCTTTATTTTTATTGTTTCCTGATAGATATGTGTTCCCATGATTCAGTCTGTGTTGGCCCGAGCCGATGGAGCTAAAGGTACGAGTTCCCTGTGAGACTGAGGACTATGTAATGGCCAACTACGAACCCAACTGGAATGTTCCTGTGAAAACCTGGAACTGTAAGACCTCTGATGTCATTCAAGTTTACTGAAGCATTGTGGGAGTTACATTTAGTTACATTTCAGCTGATATGGGTTCTTGAGGTTACAAACCACTCTACACTCTACAAACCACTGTAGATTCTCTACAAACGCTACTACAAATTAGAAAGTAAGTTTTCTGGAGCATTGCATTCTGGTAGGGGATTCCTTGGCAAATTGGTCCCAGGCTAGAGTCCAGACAGAGAGTGATCCAACACCATCTCCTGTGACCAGGAAAGAAGGAGAAACTTCACTGTAGTAGGAATACCAGGGCCCTCTCCTGGTAGAAAGCTGAGCTCAGACCCATGGGGCCCAGTCGGGCTCAACCCAAGCAAACAACATGGGGCCACACCTCCTTGTGAACTTCATACCTGCAAACTGGTCACTTTTCTGCGAAAATCGCCATTTTGAATGGGAAAATGTCATCCACGTGAATCGTGTAGATCCGAAGAGTTTTTTTTTTGACGGGGGAGGGGGGTCTTCTGCGGTCTTCCCTACTGCGGACTTCTTCACAAACATCTTTGGTTATACAGCATTATACAGTTATACAGTCAAGATAACAGCAGCGTCTTCTTTGAAAAGCCCCTGGCTGCAGCTTTTCCCACAGATGAATTCGCGCCTATTCACGCCTACTTCTAGAACCTACTGCATGCGAGTCATTTGGCCAATTACAGTCAAGATAGCGGCAGCTTTCCTGCAGATGAATTCATGCTTTGGACACTGACATTAGTTTTGAGGTAAGTGCTGTTATCTGCTAACAATATAATTGTTTTCTCTAACGTTGTTGTTAGTTAACATGTTTAACATTAACGTTATAATGGAAGTGTCTCCTAGTCAGCTAGTAAGATCAGCAAATTGTGTTGTTAGCTTACAATGTTAGTTCAATGTCAACTGTGAAGGATTTTGGCAAGGCTAAGTTATCTCCTCCACTGCATTACTGTTACTTTTCATCATTATTTTCATCAACAACATTTGACACCTTTATAATGACAGCATTTTTATAACCGTTTTGGGCACATTTGGTCGGGGAAAATTTTTTTTTTATTAATATGCACGAGGGAGAGAGAGCAAGACTGTGAAGGTGAGTGCACGGCCAGGGCTCTCTCTCTCTTTTGTAACTGGTCTTTTTAATTTTTTCTGTATGAAAAAATAACGTCATATCATAAATGATAGGAAACCCAGCAACAATGATTATCAGTTTCTCCTCCATTTTATATATCAATCTTATTTTGCATGTTAAATAATGGTGCTGGCAGATAATGACTGAATAGGATATATAAAATGTATTTTCTTCTGTCACATTTTTCAGTCCATCTGAGTTTGCAGGTATGGAAATTGCTATTTGTTTCATAATGAGTGGCAGCTGGAGAGGAGGACCCATGGATGTGGATAATTTAAGGCAGGGTTCCCACGGGTCCTTGAAATCCTTGAAAGTTTGTGAATCTGAAAAAAACAAAACAAATCAAGGCCCCTGTAAGTTTTTGAAAATAAAAATACATACATACAGGTTCTTGAAAACTCTTGAATTAATTTTTTGCAATAAGTCTTCTGGGAAGTTAAAAAAATCTATATTATTCCCACTGGTCCGCTAATGTGTTATTTCACCAACACTTCGTGATCTATGCCTATACTTTTATGCATTGTGTTAAGTGTTTCCCACGTAAGGGACTTTGTGTTATACATTGCCATGACACTCACACGCACAAAAAACTACTATGATGGTACCACAAAGTTTCACAGACACACCGTGAAATTAATGTTGAATTTTTTGCTTATTCAGATAATGTAAACCCATGAGGCAAGAAAAACTTAAAAGCAAATTCATATATTTTAAAACTTATGGTTACATGAGCCTATCTCTTTTCAATAAAATCTATGCAAAAAAGGGTTGCCAACCATTCCGTATAACCTAATATGGAATTGTTCCATATATAAGGCATCAGAGAAGCGTTCTGTATGAAAGCTATATGGAATTCAGTTTGTCCTGTATTCACAGGCATATGCCGTATGGCCATCTAGACCAGTCAAATAACAAATTGATAATTCTTTTTGCACAAATCATTGATTTGAATTGCGAATGTAAACTCTCAAGGAAGGCTTTAACACCTTGCACAATCCTCTGCTCTCTGGTCGCTCCCTCTTCACAGCAAGTGGGGTGAATGCAGAGAACATGGTTATTGATCATAAGCACAAGATCCAGCTAGGAAAGACAAATGCAATCTGCAGGGAAGACGTATTTGAGTATTGTAAGTTAATGTTGTTAAATAGAGAATTTTTTTTTTAAATTGTAACTTCTAGCACGTCATTCTTTTCTTCGTCTTCACTGACTGAGTCTGTTTGAAGTGTGCATCTGAAAGAATTGATAAGACCGATCTTCCACAGTCTATCATGGCGACTACTAGCAAGCGTTTAGACAATGTCTGCATCTGTGTCTGCGTTATTTAACACCTGATGACACACATGATCTTTGCGTCATTTGTTTGGGTGAAGAGCACACACGCGATGTCTTTGAGGACATTTTGCGTGCATTGTGAGTGTTTTTTCAATGAAAAAAGCTCAGCTCTCGTTCATCTCTCTTTCCAAGAAAAGGCAGCCATCTGCTTCCCGCGGTTCAGGACCCGCCGCTGCTGAGGCATGGAGGAGAATGAGCTCTTGAGAAGTTCAAGTGGATATGTCTGAATGGTTTAGAGAAGGACTTTCCCTTTTGCGCTCGTAATGGCGGCGGACGAGAGAGAGCCTCGGGAGGATGATGTTGTATATTTAAGTCTAGTCAAGTCACCTTCATTTATTTAGCGCTTTAAACAAAATACATTGCGTCTTAGCAGCTGAACAACATTAATTAGGAAAACAGAGTGTCAATAATGCAAAATGACAGTTAAAGGCAGTTCATCATTGAATTCAGTGATGTTGTTTCAGTTCACTTGAAATAGTGCCTGTGCAATCATTTGCAATCAAAGTCAACGATATCGCTGTAAATGAAGTGACCCCAACTAAGCAAGCCAGAGCTCACAGCGGCAAGGAACCGAAACTCCATTGATGACAGAATGGGGGATCTGTATCTGGGGCTCTAGTTGTCCTGGTCTCCACTGTCTTTCAGGGCTGTAGAGGTCCTTTCTGGGTGCTGATCCTCCATCTGGTCTGGATACATACTGGATCCGGGTGACTGCAGTGACCCTCTGATCTGGATACAGACTGGATCTGGTGGCTACGGTGACCTCGGAATAAGAGAGAAATGGACAAATATTAACATAGATGCCATTCTTCTAATGTTGTAGCAAGTACATTGTGTGTTATGGGAAGTGTTCCCGGTTCCGGTTTACCCAATTAATGCAGCCTAAAATGGATTTTGATATATTAGAAGCATATTAGTGTGTTATGTGTAAACCAGGTTAAAGAGATGGGTCTTTAATCTAGATTTAAACTGCAGGATTGTGTCTGCCTCCCGAACAATTTTAGGTAGAGTTTAGGCGCCAAAAAGGAAAAGGATCTGCTTCCCGCAGTTAATTTTGATATTTTAAGTATTATAAAATTGCCTGAGTTTTGAGAATGCAGCAGACGTGGAGGATTATAATGTAATAAGCGCTCATTCAAATACTGAGGTGCTAAACCATTCAGGGCTATAAGTAATAAGCACTATTTTAAAATCTATACATTGTTTGATAGGGAGCCAGTGCAGTGTTGACAGGACAGGGCTAATATGTTCATACTTCCTGGTTCTAGTAAGAACTCTTGCTGCTGCATCTTGGGCTAGCTGTAGTTTGTTTACTAAGCATGCAGAACAACCACCCAATAAAGCATTACAATAATCTAACCTTGAGGTCATAAATGCATGGATTAACATTTCTGCAGTTGGCATTGAGAGCATATGCCATAATTTAAATATATTTTTGAGATGGAAAAATGCAGTTTTACAAATGCTAGAAACGTGGCTATCTAAGGAAAGATTGAATAAGAATGAGAATGAGCTTTATTGCCAGGTATGTTTACACATACGAGGAATTTGTTTTCGTGACAGAAGCTCCGCAGTACAACAGAATGACAGCGACAGAACATAAAACACATAATAAAAGAATAAAAAATACAAATAAGTAGATAGTGAATGACAATATACAAATGACAATTGTAGGCAGATATATTACAAAATGCAGTTATGTATGTACATATATATTATGTGCAAAATTTAAGTGTATACTAAGTATGTGTGTTAGATAAATAAAGTGTATGTGTATATAAATATAAAGTGTAGTGTGTTCGCCGTTATTATCAGCTGTTCATAAGATGGATTGCCTGAGGGAAGAAACTGGTCCTGTGTCTGTTCGTTCTAGTGCTCAGTGCTCTGTAGCGTCGACCAGATGGCAACAGTTCAAAGAGGGAGTGTGCTGGATGTGAGGGGTCCAAAGTGATTTTGACAGCCCTTTTTCTCACTCTGGATAAGTACAGTTCCTGAATAGATGGGAGAGTTGAACCGATGATTCGCTCAGCAGTCCGGACTACCCTCTGTAGTCTTCTGAGGTCAGATTTAGAAGCTGAGCTGAACCAGACAGTTACTGAAGTGCAGATGATGGATTCAATGATTGTGGAGTAGAACTGTTTCAGCAGCTCCTGTGGCAGGTTAAACTTCCTCAGCTGGCGGAGGAAGTACAACCTTTGCTGGGCCTTTTTCCACAATGGAGTCAATGTGAATGTCCCACTTCAGGTCCTGAGAGATGGTGGTTCCCAGGAACCTGAATGACTCCACTGCAGTCACAGTGCTGTTCATGATGGTGAGTGGGGGGAGTGCAGGGGGGTTTCTCCTGAAGTCCACGATCATCTCCACTGTTTTGAGGGTGTTAAGCTCCAGGTTGTTGAGAGTGCACCAGACAGCCAGCTCTTTTACCTCCTGTCTGTAAGCAGACTCGTCACCGTCCTGAATGAGGCCGATGAGTGTGGTGTCGTCTGCAAACTTCAGAAGCTTGACAGAGGGGTCCTTAGATGTGCAATCGTTGGTGTACAGGGAGAAGAGCAGTGGGGAGAGAATGCAGCCCTGGGGAGCTCCGGTGCTGATTGTACGGGTGCTGGATGTGTATTTTCCCAGCCTCACTAACTGCTGCCTGTCTGTCAGGAAGCTGTTGATCCACTGACAGACGGAGGTGGGCACGGAGAGCTGATTTAGTTTGGGCAGGAGGAGGTTTGGGATGATCGTGTTGAAGGCCGAGCTGAAGTCCACAAACAAGATCCTCACATAAGTCCCCGGTCTGTCTAGGTGTTGCAGAACATAATGCAGTCCAATGTTTACTGCATTGTCCACAGACCTGTTTGCTCTGTAGGCAAACTCTGTATCAAATAGCAAACCTTGCTTGGTTCCTAACTGCTGACGAAGAATTAACAGCAGCCATCAAGTCTTAGACAGTGTTCTAGGTTATTACATGCAGAGTTTTAGGGTCCTATAATTTACACCTCTGTTTTTTTCTTCTTCAGAATTTAGCAGCATGAAATTACTCGTCATCCAGTTTTTTATATCGACTATGTATTCTATTAGTTTTTCAAATTGGTGTGTTTTGGCAGGCCGCGAAGAAATATAGACCTGAGTATCATCAGCATAACAGTGAAAGCTAACACCATGTTTCCTGATCATATCTCCCAAGGGTAACATTTAAAGCGTGAAGAGTAACAGCCCTAGTACTGAGCCTTGAGGTACTCCATGCTGCATTTGTAATTGATTTGATACCTCTTCATTTACTGCTACGAACTGATGGCGGTCATATATGTACGATTTAAACCATGCTAATGCACTTCCATTAATGCCAACAAAGTGTTCAAGTCTATGCAAAAGAATGTTGTGGTCCATAGTGTTGAACACAGCACTAAGATCCAACAGCACTAATAGAGAGATACAACCACAATCAGATGATAAGAGTAGGTAATTTGTAAGTCTAAGGAGAGCAACCTAACTATGATACGGTCTAAATCCTGACTGGAAATCCTCACAGATACCATTTTTCTCTAAGAAGGAATATAATTGTGAGGATACTATCTTTTCTAGTATCTTGGACAGAAAAGGGAGATTTGAGATCGTTCTATAACGAGTTCTTTGGGGTCAAGTTGTGTTTTTTTGATGAGAGGCTTAATATCAGCCAGTTTGAAGGTTTTGGGGACATTTCCTAATGACAATGACGAATTAATAATAGTCAGAAGAGGATCTATGACCTCTGGAAGCATCTCTTTTAGGAGCTTAGATGGAATAGGGTCTAACATACATGTTGTTGGTTTAGATGATTTAACAAGATTATACAATTCTTCCTCTCCTATAGTAGAGAAAGATTGAAACTGTTCCTCAGGGGATCTATAGTGCACTGTCTGATATGATACTGTAGCGGATGACCGAATGGTTAAAATTTTATCCTTAATAGTATCGATTTTAGAAGTAAAATTTAACACTTTCTGATACTGATGATAGTGCTCTGCTGGGTTTTTACCCAGGAAAAGCAGGAGATACAGTATTTGAGGATGGTGAAGAAGCTGAGGCTGAGCCTTCTCAATCCTCCTGCCCTGCGTATAGAGCTGTTGGAGGTTATGGATCGCGCCAAGCAAAGTTAAACTTTGCGCTAACAAGGTGACGACATGAGGCCGCCATGATGAGCGTCATCTTTCTGACCACAGCTCTCCAGCTCAGGTGAGCCTTCCATTTCTGCCTGATCTCCATACAGAGATCGAAAAGAAATGAAAGAGGCCATTTTCTTCTTGCATCCATCAGATTCTTGGCATTAGAGTTGTGCAGACATTGAGGCAATGCGCGAAGGCGGCTATGAAAGGAAGAGCTTTCTTTCTGCAGGGGAGACATCCTCTCTTAATCTCCCTCCCTGCCATCTAAGCCCCTTCAAGAAATACATCTCACTTAAATGGCAAAGCATACGCAGCAGCAGGTCATGCTGTGGCTTTATTGCACACGATGTTGGTGCTTCAAGCATATCAGACTGATCTGCTAAGAAACCTGGATAGAGGCGAGGGCCTTTCTCCTGATCAGTAGCCGAGCTGCGCCATACCACAGATCTCTCTCCATGTTACCAAGCAGGCCACCCCCGCCATGGGTATGACAAGAAAAGATGGTGGCGCGTCCACACATAGCGGCTTCTCTCTGTACCGACAGAACGGTGTTTTATGTCTTGTGACTCACAGATTTTTTGTACGTCGTCATCGCGTCTACCTGTCTGTAAGCACGCATACAGTCGCAAGTTTCTGCTCGATGTCGGCAGAACCGCATCTTTACAGTTAAACTCCGAGCACGCGGAACAGCTATGGGATCTAGGTCTGCTACGGAGGCCTTCACCATCACCGAACCCCGCTACTGCATCTTGCCCACAGCGGAGGCGCCACAAGCGGTGTGAGAGGAAGCAGAAGAGGGGGAAGTGCGGAGGTATCCGGGCTAGGCTAACGGCTAACCCACACAAGCCATCTATCCCCACCATCGTACTGGCAAACGTACACTCGTTGGACAATAAACAGGATTACATTTGATTACTACGCTCAACTCAGAGGACTGTAAGAAACTGTTGTGTTTTTGTGTTCACGGAAACATGGCTCATCAGCGTTCCAGATGGCGCTATTCAGCTCGACCAGCTGACGTGCTATCGAGCGGACAGAGCTCTCGTCGCGGGAGGAAAAATCCGCGGCGGCGGGCTTTGTGTTTACATCAATGACGCGTGGTGCCGCGATACTGTTGTGATCAGCAAACACTGCTCACCCCTGGTGGAGTTTATGATTATTAAGTGCCGGCCGTTCTATCTGCCGAGGGAATATACTGCTATACTGCTCATATCAGTGTACATTCCCCCGAACAACAGCTGCAACGGGAACAACGCACTAAATGAACTGTACCAGCACATCAGTGAGCAGCAGACAGCATACCCTGATGCTTTTCTCATCACAGCTGGGGATTTAAACCATGCTGACCTAAAGAGTGTGTTTCCAAAAATACACCAACACATTAACTTTCCAACAAACATTTTGGACTTTGTTTACACAACTCAGAGAGGAGCTAACAACCCCCCCCCCCACTCATTAAAGTCGCCAAACCAGTTCAAAAACAGATTAAAGTGTGGTCAGAAGGATCATCAGAGGCTCTTCAAGACTGCTTCAACACAACTGACTGGGACATGTTTAAGCAGGCTGCCACATTCAATAACACCACTGACCTCCAGGAGTACTCAGAGACCGTCACTGCCTTCATCAACAAGTGTATTGATGATGTAACGGTCACAAAAACCATCACTGTCCGGGCCAACCAGAAGCCGTGGATGACAGGGGAGGTCTACAGACTTCTGAAGACACGGAACGCTGCCTTCAGAGCTGGAGATGAGGTGGGCCTGAGAACAGCCAGGGCCAACCTGTCCCGCGGCAATCCAGGATGATAGCTCATCAGTTCATCGACAGCAGAGACACTAGGAACCTGTGGCAGAGGATACAGACCATTACGGACTACAAGCCCCCACCACGGACCTGTGACAACAACATCTCTCTGCTAAATGAGCTGAACACCTTTTTCGCTCGCTTTGAGCAACAAAACAGCACCACTGCACAGAAGACTCCACCTCCTCCCGGCGACCAGGTGATGACGCTGACCCCAGACAGCGTGAGGAGATCCTTCAGCAGGATCAATGCACGCAAAGCTCCGGGTCCTGACATCACCCTGAGCGTGTACTGAAAGACTGTGCAGCAGAACTCACTGATGTCTTCACAGACATTTTCAACATATCACTGAGTCGGGCTGTTGTTCCCACATGCTTAAAACTACCACCATCATCCCAGTCCTGAAGAAGCCATCTCCATTCTGCTTCAATGACAACCGTCCTGTTGCACTTACCCCCATCCTCATGAAGTGCTTTGAACGGCTAATCATGCACCACATCAAGTCTGCCCTCCCCCCCTCCCTGGACCCCTTCCAGTTTGCATATCGGTACAACCACTCGACCAATGATGCCATCTCCACTACCCTCCACTCAGCACTCACACATCTGGACAAAAAGGACTCATATGTCAGAATGCTGTTCATTGACTTCAGTTCAGCATTCAACACAATCATCCCTCAACAGCTCATTTACAAACTGATCCAACTGGGGCTTAACACTTCGCTGTGCAACTGGCTGTTGGACTTTCTGACTGGAAGACCTCAGGCAGTACGGACCGGCAGCAACACATCCAGCACCATCACACTAAACACTGGGGCCCCCCAAGGATGTGTGCTGAGCCCCCTACTGTTCACTCTGCTTACCCATGACTGCACACCGTCACACAGCTCCAACCTCTTCATTAAGTTTGAGGATGACACGACTGTGGTGGGTCTCATTAGCAACAAGGATGAGACAAACTACAGGAGCGAGGTGAGCCGCCTGTCCGGGTGGTGCAGTGACAACAATCTCTCTCTGAACGTGGAGAAGACGAAGGAGATTGTTGTAGACTTCAGGAGAGCACACACTCAGCACGTTCCTCTGACCATCAATGGTGTGACTGTGGAGAGAGTGAGCAGCACCTAGTTCCTGTGTGCACATCACAGAGGACCTCTCCTGGACTGAAAACACAGCACTGGCCAAGAAATCAAATCAGCGTCTCTACTTCCTCCGCAAACTGAGGAGAGCCAGAGCCCCACCCCCCATCATGTACACCTTCTACAGAGGGACCATCGAGAGCATCCTGACGAGCTGCATCACTGTGTGGTATGGCACCTGCAACGCGTCCTGCCGAAAGACTCTGCTACGCATAGTGAGAGCAGCTGAGAAGATCATTGGTGTCTCTCTCCCCTCCCTCCAGGACATCTATGGAACCCGTCTCACCCGCAAAGCCCTCTGCATCGCAGGTGATCCCACCCACCCATCACACAGCTTCTTCAGTCTGCTGCCATCAGGGAGGAGACTGCGGAGTCTCCAGGCCAGGACCAGCAGACTGAAGGACAGCTTCATCCACCAGGCTGTCAGGAAGCTGAACTCGCTCCCAAACTTGCCCCCCCTCCCCTCTTCTGCCCCAAGCACCATTGAACTATGACCCCCCCCCACTAATATACGATGACATGCACCAGTCACTTTGTGCAGCTTTGTTCAGCTCACTACCTCATTCTCCATGGAACTGACGTCATTCCACTACCTCATCAGTCAGTTTAATAATATAACCGCTCTTGAGCCCTTTGCCACTTTAATCAGACTTAATAAGCTTTTGTTTTTGCACTAAATAATCTTTTATCTGCACTGTTGTTCACTTCATTGATTTGCACTCTTTATCTGCCTTTTGCCTTGCGCTGCTTTATTTAACTTTATTTTTAACTTTATTATGTATTTTTTTAACATTCCCTTATTGTATAGTTGTATCTACATTTTATATTTTGATCTAGTTTTTTAGGCTTTAATGTTAATGTTATCTGTGTGAACCGGGGGTCTGAGATTAACGCAATTTCGATTCTCTGTATGTATGTACTGTACATGTGGAAGAATTTACAATAAAGCAGACTTGAACTTGAACTTGACTATGGTGGCCATGGTGATAGCAGAGAGACATCTGTGGATGAACCTGGCAGACATTGGGAAGAAAAAACGGCTTTTTTCTCTCGATGCTCGGGTTTCGCCTTCTGAACTTTTAGGTTTGTATTGAGACGGTGATTGAGAATTTCAGGGAGACGAAGGCACGCTCCACTGCTTTCAGATCCTTCATTCCACTAAGGTCCAGGTCTGAGCCCAAACAACATAGGGGTTCTGGCCTGTCTCGATCTGAGGATCAAAGATGGGCAAAGAAGGCTAGTGTCGTGACTTGCCTTCTCCCCCAACTGTGGGAAGGGGTAAGAGTAATCGTGGGTTACAAGGAAGTAAGCAGAACCTAAGGGATGTGATCCAGATGAGGCAGCGTTCTTGTCTGAATCACGGCGATACATAGGTATCTACTCGTTCCCATTGGGGATTTTTTAACTTCTGCTTATATCCTCCTCTTCCTAATTCCCCTGTAACCACCAGTTCTCCACCTGATCGAGGTTAGGTGGAAACCTCTCCTATGCTGGACCTATAATGTTTTTGGCAGGTTCTAAATTCATAGCAACCACCCTACTGTTGGTCCGGACTAAAAGTATGTAATCCTTTCTGTATATACTTATGTGTATTAAATTGCGGGTGGTTATGTGTCTACTAATAAACTCTGTGAGTTTCCTTTGCAGTGCTCAGTTACAGTGTTTACTAAACACTTGTCAACACCATCCATCCAGCTTCAGAAGTCTTATGTATGCTGCCTCAGGTGATGCTCCCCTCACCACAGATTTGTAAAATTTGAGCTTGCCTGTCCTGTGCGGTTCAGCACCTCTGCGATGCTTTGGAACCTTTAGGTACACACGCGAAGCTCTGTGTACTTTCTGAAAACCACATGGTGGTTAGTGTGCACGTGAACACTATGTGCACCTTCTAAAATCCACATAATCCAAGTGGTAAGTGTGCACACAAGACTTTGCGCACTTTCTGAAATCCTGTATGGTAAGGGTTACACGCTCTGCCTCGTTCCCTTTCTTGAGATGATTAGACATTGGTTCCTTGGGCTCCATTCAGCCAGTGTGTATTTGTTTATACACTTCAAGCATCAATTCCCTCAACATGAGGAGCTATTTGGGCGATTCTCATGGTAGTTTAGCAGCGCTCCCCTTTTCCAAGAAGGGTCGCCTATGAGTGCGCTACTCTGAATTCGGAGTTCTCCTCTCATAGGAGATGCACCATTCCATCTATGAGCTGCTCTATCAGAGTGCCATGAGAGCCCCTCCTTAGAACAGTATTGAAAATCCATGTGTAGCAACAATGAGTTTTACAGAATAATTAACTCAAATGATATATAGGGAATTTGAATAATTAATCAGGAATATGATTAATTTAGATCTCAGATGACAGTTACATTAAATTTGATTGATTATGAAAAATAGCTCAATTTGCCTATATCAATAAATAATTACAGGGCATTGTAATTATCTCATTAATATGTCAATATTCCATTCTTCATATCAATTGTTGTGATAGCTCTTACTGTAAATTACTGCAAATCAAACAGCGGTTTGTCCAGCAGACCACTGTTGACCTATCAATTTTCAATAAAGTTATCACGCCTTATAATTCAAGGAAAAATATTCTCTGGCCATGAAAACATTATCCTATCCTTATGATAAATTTAGTTTCTAAATTTAAAGCTTGTAGCTAAAGATCAGACATCTCAGTGACTCGTTATGTGAGTGGGGTGGAGTCCAAGCCAATCGTCAGTATATGGGTTTTTAATAATTAAACTAGTAATACATCAAACTACAAATCACACAGAGTAAATATGCGTACGACAATACAAATAGTAAGCTTTATACAATACATAACGAATCCAAATAAAAGAGAGAGAGAGAGAGAGAGAGAGGAAATAGAATGAGATCATATAAGGAGCTCAGGTATGAAAATCATAGTCAGTAACTTTTGGAAGCCAACAACAATTAGATCCTAACAACACTTTAAAGCAGCATTTAAATCTCCATAGAAAAGTGATACTTGCATGGCCCAGCGCGTGAGCGTGGTCTTTTTGTGACGCTTTGTGCGCTGTTCCTGTTGAAAACAGCAGGCGTGTGCCGGAGGCCATGTGACGCGCGTGCACGCTGCGCTGGATCTTGGCGTGAGCGTGGAGCGTGGAGCACGTGGTCCTTTGTTCTGTCCTCGCGCGGTATTTGAAAGGTTCAACAAACAATGTCCCAGAATTCGTCTTCCTTGCGTGGAGAGGCGAATAGTTGAATAAACTTAGTAAAGAAAAGAAAAGGAAAGAACAAAACGAAAACTTCCAAAGGAGCCATTAAAATGGCTTTTTCTCTCAGCCCCTGTGCCGAAGCAACGTTGGTCGCACAGGAGAGCAGCGTGTCCGAGGACGGAGACGGAGAAGAAGAGCGAGGGCGGACCTTGTTCGGTCGTTCTTATGGCTTGAAATGGTTCACGCCCCTTTTTCGCGTAAACAGCCAATGAAAGTCCGCGATCTGAAGCGGAGGGAAAAGTTCCTTTGTCTCTGTGGAGACAACCCCTCTGGAGATCTAGGGCTTGTCCAAATTCCAGGGATTATTCTAGCAAGTTTGTAATTCAGATTACATACATTTTTCATTACTTTGCTCTAGATAAATGGGTCTGTCGGAGCATGACGATCACAAAGATACTAAGCATAATATATATATGATCAAAACATGAAGTTACATTCAAATGTAGAATTACACATATTTAAAGATTTGCTTAACACATGATAACACTGCAGATGTTGGGAAACATCTAAATGTACCAAAAGGGAATACGTAATACATTTATAGAACATAAAAACTAACAGGTAACGAATTCATTCCATAGAATGCATTGGGGAGAAGATTTGGCTTCTCTCCTCTCCAGTGTCCAGGGTGGTCGTAAAGTTTTACGACCTGCAAAGATGGGGGTTGCAGAAACGTGGCTCTAAAAGTAAGGAACTTTACGCAAGGTTTCCTTTTGTGTATGTTGGAATGTGGTTGGGGGTTTTCATTTCTTCTTTGAAGCTCGCATGGGCATCGTAAATAATTTAAGTCCAGCCAGGCTGGCGCCAGGCCAGGCACTTGGTGCAAAAAGAGTTTCATTTGGAAAATCTGAATTAAACACATGAATCGATGATCTGCATATCCGTTACACATGCTATGGTAAGTGTGCACGTGAAGTCTTTGCGCACTTTCCCAAATCCACACTGTGGTAATTTTGCACACTAGTATTCTGCGTTCTTTCTAAAATCCTATATGGTGAAGGTGTTATGCAGTTGCTTCGTGGCCTTTCTTGAGTTGGTAAAAGCCCCATTCATCTTGGGTGCCACTCGACCTATGTATCCTGGGATACCTATCTAAACAGGGTGTTGCTACTAGGGATCTGTTGAGACAGCTCCTTCAGCAAGCTTATGTGAAAGCAAGCAGTAGCCCCTGTGTGACAGGCAAGACTTAGTATACAATACTAGGTTCTTAGCCGTATTCCTTTAAAGGAATCTTTCCTGATTCCAAGCCTTCAGCTCTACCCCGGACAGAGGCCCTAACAATTAAGTTGGGTATGTAGCTTAGGCCTTTGGCCGTAAGGGGTTGTAGCAAAGTTCGTGGGATGGAAGGACAAAGGGGACGGAGGGACTGCTGACAGGTTTATTACAAACAAAAAGTACTAAAAGGTTACAAACACCCAAATGGTGACTCTTATTTTGACACGTCAACACTACAGAGGGTGAACTCCCATCCCAGGAGATACTAGCGGAGGGTGAGGACGGCCCATCTGATGGCAAGGCACTCTTTCTCGATGGTGCAATAGCAGCTGTCTTATCAATTTGGGGATGCACCTGCCCATGCCCCAAGAGGAAGCCCAGATACCTTACTTCCACATGGCCAATCGCACAATTCTTTGGGTTGGCCGTGAGCCCCGCTCCCCTTAGCGTCCCCGCAACGCCAACCGGCCAGCCCAGACCTACCCGCCGCCCCAGTGGCAGGGAGTGGATTGGGGAATTGGCACAGAGAGAGCGGAGACACGGAAGCACTGTCCCCTCCGGCAGCCCCAAACCCCGCCCCCCTGGGCGGGGCCCTGGGACTCGCGAAATGGCCTTGGTCCGACCCGCCCCGAGAGGGACAGGGCGAGAGAGAGAAGGAGAGAGAGAGTTAGTAGGTGGGGGTTTGCCGACCCCTGGGCACGCCACCATGTGGTCCTCCTCCAGGTGGATGGCCGAGTCCAGTGACCCACTTGGCTGAGTCCAGCGGTGGCACCGGACCCACTCGGCCGTCTTTTTGGGAAGCCGAGCGATGAACTGCTCCAGCACCACCAGGTCGACGACATGCTCCATGTCGCTTCCCTCTGCTAGTAGCCAATTGCGGCAGGAGTCCCGGAGCTGTTGGGTCATCGCGAAGGGTCGACTGGGTTCGCCCAAGTCCAGGGACCGGAACCGCTGGCGGTGTTGTTCTCAAATAGCTCCAGGAAGGCCTCCCCATCTTGTGCAGTGGTAGATGCATGGGCACGGCGGGTGGCCCGGCGCAAACCTCCCGATCGATCCAGCTCTGGAACCTCTCGTGGTAAAAACACCTCTCCTGATCAGTCCTCAGGTCCAACAGGGCCTGGTGTTGTTCGCGGTGAAGGACCACGAGGGAGGCGATGATATCCGCAAGCGGCGTGGCGGCCGGACTTTGCATGGCGGCGGCAACGGTTCTACTTCCTCCCGGGTTTCGGCACCAGTGTAGCAAAGTTCGTGGGATGGAAGGAAGAGGACAAAGGGGTCAGCAGGACTGCTGACAGGTTTATTACAAACAAAAAGAACTAAAAGGTTACAAACACCCAAACGGTGACTCTTATTTTGACACATCAACACTACTTTCGTTTCACTCTTTCCGGTTTCCGTTTCCGGCTCGGGTCAGCAGTCCGTCTTTCTCTTGCTTGCTTCCGACTCTCCTGGCGTTTTATACTCTCTCCACGCCAATTACTAGAACAAGAAACAGGTGATGATAAGTTTTGCCCAAACCACTCACTTACCGCTCGTCTCCTGATTCTCTCTCCCGCTGCAGACTTCGCTAAACCACGCCCCCCCCGCCACAGGGGTACTGTCACAGACAGCCGTCTAAACGTCCCAGGGGCAACTCCCATGGAAATGGGAGAGTGGGCGTGGGTATACTGTTCCCCATAACGGCCCCTAGAGGATGCAGTTCGAAGTTCCCTTGAAAGGGGACGTCTCAGGTTACGAATTTAACCATTGTTTCCTGAGTAGGAAATGAGACACTGTGTCCTCCAGCTCCCTGCCATGCTTGGGACGCAAGCTTCAGATGAAGAAGTGAATGACGTGTTCACAGTGTTTGGAATAACGCCATGTAAAGTGAACGGCGTTAGGTAACGACGTTATTTTTCAATAATGGGGTAATCTAACTAATTACTTTTCCCGTCGTTACAACGCAGTTAACATTACTGGACGTTAAATGTGGTGCGTTACTATGCACTGATTTAATAAACTATTTAATCTGAACGCACCCCTGGCTCACACAGCTAGTGAGGAGGTGGGTTAATTGATAACGAGATAAGCGATTATGATTGGCTAAGGCAGAGTCATGTGTTTCATGGTAGCCAATCAGAGCCATTTTTACACACATGCTGGCACACGTGCCAGTGGCGCCAAACACACATACACACACACACACTCGCGCGCGCAACAGCTAAACAGACATTCGCAGCAGCAGCAGAGATGGAGAGTGAGGAGCAATCTGATGAAAAGTTGGCATTTTCAAGGTGGAGATATAAGCACTACTTCAAATTCATTGTGGTCAAAGGCAAGAACGTGCATGTAATGTGTAGCCTACATGTAATGTGTGACACACGCATCGACAAAGCTAGTTGCCAAAAACACTTTTCTTACAAAGATAATACTTGAAGTGTAGGATAAAAGTCTTGCTGTCTGTTGACGTGCAATAAATATCGAAAGTTATCTACGAACACCTGTCTGTTCTACTCATTTCAACTGACTTGTTAAAACTGCTAAAAAATTCTTTGACATATAGCAACTATATATATTTTTTACAATAACGCAGATAGTTACTTTCCCTGGTAACGAGTTACTTTTATTATAGAGTAATTCAGTTACTAACTCAGTTACTTTTTGGAACAAGTAGTGAGTAACTATAATTAATTACTGTTTTAAAGTAACGTTCCCAACAGTGTTCATTTCTGAGAATCTTTTATAAACTTTTATACATACTTAACTGTAGACATGGAAATGACACATTATGTGGTACTGAACAAATATTTCGAGTGTCCCTTTTTCTGTCCCTTATTTTCAGTGCTTTAAGTGGACCAAAAGAGGTGCCGGTACTCTATTATAGCCTATTGGGTGGTGGATTTGTGTTGGGGGTGTCTGTGGTCTTGGGTGACGGGATGGGGGGGGGGGGGGGGGGGGTTATGTGTTGGGGGTGTGACGGAATGGGGGGCTTATGATATTAGACTTCGTAGTCTATAATAAAAGATAATGAATTTCAAACCTTAACTAAACACATTTTTATTCAAAGATCAACTGTCTGTCATTACTCTTCAGTCTGCCACAAGAAACAGCAACATTAAAATCATGAACTCAAATGTCATTGTTTTTTTTTTTTTTACAATGACTGTTGCAACAGTGCGTAAATCAGACCTTTCTGTAACGCTAACGTTAATAAGCTTAAACGAAAATAACGAAATAATTGTTTAGCGGAGTATTTTTTGTACACAGTGCCGCGAACTGTCAATCACAGTATTTTTCACACAATTCACCTATCTGTATACCGCTGTTTTCATTGTCATAAAAACGGGCTGATGAATTCCTTGTTCTATGAAGTCCCTCCTTCAGAAATACGTAACGAGTTCTGATTGTGCCAGGGGTTCCTGTGTTGTGATTTGACACCAGTTTAGAGCATGCTGCCCTCCTGGAAACGCGATTGGGCTAGTTTTGAGAAGCAAGTGGGCAGGATTTGTTTTGAAAACCTTGCAATCCTGATCTGAACGCACGTGCTGGAGATGTACTTATAATCACAGGAGCGTTTTTACTGACAAAATACGCATGAAAATCGCATTTGATTTTTTTGCTTAGCCCTAACATCTAGTTAACAAAGCTAAACAGCGTTGCCCTTTGTGTAATAAGTTACAGAAACTGTTAAATGCACCAACTTAAATAATAAAATAAACTTACTGGTTGTGGTCCATAAACAACGCCTTCTCCAGACAATGAGGGAACTGCTACACCTTCAAGAATAATCTTTGTCCGAATCCGGCATTAAACTGATTAAGATTGAGGAAGCTGTCCTCAGCAAAGTGTGCTTCACATAGTTTTACATGTGGATTATCATTTTCGGGAACCGAGTTAAACATAAATTGTAACTATTGATCTCTAAGTACAGCGTGCCTGTCAAAAAACTGTTTTAGTGACATCATTACTGCAGGAACTAGAGGGATGTAGTCCAAACGGGTCGTTCGTTGTAGGCGAATTCTGTTAAATAAAATATCTCGCTTGGCATTGAACTTTGAGCTTTAGAATTTTACAGATATTATTTATACTCTAACAACAACATTACACACTAACTAAAGTTTAAAACATGGGATCACGAAAAATGGGACCTTTAAAGAATTTGCCACTGATGATTCAAATGTGAGTTTTAAGCAGGGTAGAGTAGCACTTGTTGTTTGTAGTTTCTCGATCACAAATGCAGAGATGGTTTTATGTTTACACAGTGCGATACACAATGCAACACATAAAAAGACATTATAAGTCATTATAATCAGTAATTATGTCCCCACTCAATGCTACAAATGTAATGGGTTTTAATGGGTTTTATTGGTTTAGTCTCGTCACGCCGGGACATGGCATCACATTATGTTAAGTGACTTAACATGTCCGCCACACGCTTGAGGTATTTGGCCAATCACAAAGCACTGGATAGGTGGCCATTCAGAGGACACCTTGCTTTTCAGAATGATCAGCTTTGTAAAAATCAATGCGTTTCAGAAAGGCGGGGCATAGTTTTTTTTTTTACCTTAAACATCATAAACACATTACACCAAATACACAACATAATGTTCCTTTTAGCAATGTCATGTGACCCCGTCAAGGTAACATAATGTAAACCATGCTCTCACTTGAAATGTGTCCCCACATCAAGTCTTTGAATTTAAAGGTATTGGACGGGAAAGTCATCAAAAGATCCTTGAATTTGAAGTTAACAAAAGTGTGTGAACCCTGTTGAGGGTGACTGGACGGTGTGTTCCAATCAGGGCTGCTGCTGGCCAAATGGGTGCCCTAAGCAGGATTGTATTGTTGTGCCCCCATTCCTCAAATATGATGATGGAAAAAAAACACCTACTATATAGGGGTGAAAATAGAACTTTAATCAAATAAAAAAGTAAATGAATAAATTATATTATTTACAAATTACAATTGTAGCTCTCGACATTTACATCATTATTGACTCATTGTTTTTTTATATAATGCATTCTAAGTCATTTTAAAGGCCATTGATGGCATAAGTCTGTTTTTATAGCAACAACAACAACTACAAATATTACAGCATATAAAAATTAAAAAAAGTGAAAGTGATGTGACATTCAGCCAAGTATGGTGACCCATACTCAGAATTCGTGCTCTGCATTTAACCCATACGAAGTGCGCGCACACACAGAGCAGTGAACACACACATTCACACACACACACACACGCCCGGAGCATTGGGCAGCCATTTTTGCTGCGGCACCCAGGGAGCAGTTGGGGGTTCGGGGCCTTGCTCAAGGGCACCTAAGTCGTGGTATTGAAGGTGGAGAGAGAACTGTACATGCACTCCCCCCACCTACAATTCCTGACGCCCCGAGACTCGAAATCACAACCTTTCGATTGCCAGTCTGACTCTCTAACCATTAGGTCACGACTTATTTGAAGTAACAAAACCATGGTTAATTTGCAGTTACCATGGCTACAAGAATGATGATTTGCGGTGTTATTGTTAAAACCATGGGTAATCTTCTTAAGGGAACCTGAAAAAAAAAAAAAAAAAACTTTCACAGGAATGTGCCTGAAAGTGATAAACAGGCCTTGTTTTTACCTAAATTATTTATAATTTATTTTAATATTTATTAAAAAAGTATAAGGTGTGCGTTGTAGCTGACACCTGAATGAACACATTACAATTGTTTTATGACTGCAAGTCTTTCTCCTCAAATGCTATTGAGCTTCAAATTTGCATTTGAGCCCATGCGAAAAAGTTGTATAATTTACATATGATTTAGTTTATTTGAATAAATATCAAACATTCAATTCAATTGTGCATTATAGCTGACATCTGTTTGAACAATTACAGTAGTTTATGACTGTAAGTCATTCTCCTCAAATGCTACTGACGTTAGAAAAGTGTATACCAATATCGCATGTAGCTTTAGAGCCGGTCCCTAAATTTGAGACTCTCGGAAGTCAAATGTCAAGCCAACTTTATTGGGATTTATTGTTTTTTTGGCAGAGTGTCTGAAGGCATGTATATCAGTTTGAAATAAGTGTATTGTCCTCTTTGGGCATTGCTTTTTCAAGTGGAGGATCTCAACTACCTTCACAAGTGAGGGTAGGTCGAAGCATGAGGTTCATAGGCAAATTGATGCAGTGAAAGCAGTAATGTAGTAATAGAATCAGACTGTCATCGCGCAGAATTGTTGTAGTAAAGATGATTAATAAACTGAAGGTACAGAATCGGGTCATGTGCCATTCAGTCTTTGACAGAGAAGGTCTATTGGAGAAGTAGAGAAGTCTTCCTGACCAAACCTTTTCATGTGAGGGTAGTAACTGGCACAGAAGCTTAATTTACCTGTCATTCTCATTCTCAGGATTTCCTTTGATAACTAATTGACCCTGTGGTCAACCGTCAGCACATCCTTCCTGTGTCCCTGCAACTGGTCCTGAGAATACACATGGAATTAATTTCTTAGAGAGAATAACTTTTTATTATATTGCACTCAAGACATCCTGTTTTATCATTCTTTTTCATTTGAATCATATAGACCTTATGTGTCAGAGAAACAAGTGTACAGTCATCTTTAGAATTCTGTCTTTGAAGTTCAGTTTCTGTGGTAGGTCTATAGCTTTGTTGTTGAAGAGTAATTAGCTTGTAAGTGGATTTACTTACTGTAAATTTAACAAAAGTTATCATGAGGAATATTATGTTCCAAGAAGTTGTCAAAAAATGTCGGTAGAAATTTTTATAATGACCAGTTCATTCATAAATTTGTAAGTGCCATATTGTTTCAAATGATAATGTTGTGAAAAAGTCATTAGGCATTGCTTGTTCACGGACTTAATTTGTGTATTGAGGTAAGGGTACAATTCCAGTAGACATCCTGAAAACCAAAGCCAAAGCCTTGAATTTGATTCAGGAGGCTAGTTTGGTTCAGACCAAGAGGGGTATGACGTGGACCCCTTTTTTCTAATTAAATTCCCAACATACAACGTTCTGGATCATCTGTGAATGTTTAGATGTGCAGGAGAGCATTGCAGTAATCCAGCTGGGCAGCACAGAGGTTGTGAACATCGAAAAGAGTAGGGGACCAAGTACTGAGCCTTGATGCACAACGTTGATAAACTGATGTATTTCAAACAGTGTCAGTGTGTGGTGCAGAGAGCTGATAGCTAAAAGTCACCACTTTTTCAGTGGAATAGATTGCAAAGTCATCTGGGGCCTCATTTATAAAACATGCATATGCACAGATTTGATCAGACATAGTAAAGTGCTTAGTGCTACATCAGGGTCTAAGCAGTCTTCACTTTTTACATGCTTTTCCTTGTGGCACACAAGTCAGAGTGCTGCAGATATATGGAATCAGTTAAATTTGTTTATAAAAATAACCCATAATTTGCTGTACAGGTATTATATTAGGCTTAAACTTTTCCCATTTCATTGTAAATTTGCTTCTTCATATAAACAAAAATTGAAAATATTATAGATTCAGCAGTGCCACTTCTAAATACAAATAAAATGGGTTCTGAAAGGAAACCTTGAGGGCGATTCCCTTTGCTGAATGCTTTATGTATTATTGGGAGATAGTAAAAAAAAAAAAGAAAAAAAGACAAAAAGAAAAAAAAACAGGCAATTCATTTACATTTATTTTTTGTTTTGTACAAAATGTATCCACATAGTATCCAACAGATACTCCAACAGCAAGTGGTCAATTTACAAACCTTCATGACATTTATCCTTTCACTGGACAAGAAGCAAGTGTGAGGATATTTACCCACTTCCCAATCAAAACACTAGAAAACAATCCAGTCTTCAGACAAAGCTAAAGAAACATACTTGATACAACGGTCATAATTTAGCAGTGCATTGGAATACTGGCACCTATGACCTTATTTAAATGTACAACAGAAATCACAAAGACAAGTGCAGTTAGCATACACCTAAAAACTGCAAAAGCCAAGTAAAGAACTGGCTCACAATCCAAAAGTGAGGGGATAAAAAAAAAAAAAAACGTATTCAGGGAAAGGCAGCTCTTTCTAAACAATGCTGGACCAGCTACAGAACCAATGATTAAAAATGGAAAAAAAAAAGGGTAAAAAAGCTTTTTGGTTTTCACAGTTAAATTTTTATGCACTGCATGCATGATGCTAACAATAGCAGGAAATTGGAAAAACATTTCTAATTTATTTTTTAAAATGCCCAGAAAGATGTAGTTCAACTTTGTGATGAATTTAATCTGTATATATATAAAATAAAAAAAACTGTATAAATGAAATCTAACAATATTTACAAAATGAAAATGGGAAAAATAAACAAGGGAAAAAAACAGTTTTAAAACAACTTTTCCCTATCTCCGGTATCTACCCCTCTCCTTCTCCCTCTCACGGTCTCGAATCCGCTCTCTTTCACGGTCCCGTTCTCTCCCACGCTCTCGTTCTCTGTCACGACGCCCATCCCGTGGCCGCTCGCGCTCTCTCTGTCGGTCACGCTCACGTGGTCGGCTCCTACGTCCACTCACCACCGCCTGCGTTCGTCTCAGGAAATCATCCACGCGCATGTCATAGTCATGCTACCAAACAAAAGGTTTAAAGTCCAAATGAGTAATCCAAAAAAAACAAAAAACAAATCCACATCTCAGTTTATGAATGGTATCTGCAGCAGTTTCTGGAACAGATCTTTCAGCTGATTAACGCTACGGTAGTATTTAAACCATTTTAAATAACTAAACATTACCAAACTGGAGGCGAAGGAGCGAACGACCCTCTTTTCTCTGAAGCGGGCATCATGGGGCATGGGATGGTGTCCGGAGTAAGGAGGGTGGGCCTGGGGTGGAGGAGGATGGTGATGATGCTGGTAGTATGGGTGCTGGGGAGGATGCTCCATTCCAGGGTAAGGCGCCTCAGATCAAAACATAGTCAGGATTGAAACACATGGACAATGAGAACAAAAGGTACAGAAAACTGTCAGAATACGTTCAATCTTACCATTCCTTGCCATGGAGGTGGAGGCCCAATGTTGTGGTGAAATTCTCTCATATAGTCATTGTAGGACTAGAAATAAGAAAATAAGTGTTAATAAAGTGCATTTAGGATTTGATTTCCTATATAACTGAACGTTAATTAGCAACTACAATAAAACAAACTGGAAAATCGAGTCAAAATAGAATTAAAGTATGTCTGGTTTGCTTTTAAATGCATTTTCCTACATTACTGTGCACAATCCCACATGGTGTTGCTAAGTATTTTCAATGAAAAGTAGATAAAGCCTGCTCAGAAAGTCGCTAAAGGATGCCATTCTCCAATTAGCATATCCATCAAATCATTACATCCTATTTGTACTTACTCCGTTGAGAAATACATCTCTCCTCACTCCAGTGAAGCGCCTGTGAAAAGAAAACTGATTATAATACGTTAAGTTCTAATGCAACTCCCATTTACAAATGGAGGATAAAAGCGGGAAAGACAACAATACCAACCTGTCCACAGGTGGATTGCGGGGGTCTTGCATAAAACCTAAACCGACGGCAAAAACGAGACAGATTTCACCAATTACAGAAAAGCACAGCACAAACAATAAAACCAAAACTCCCAAATAAACAATCTCATTAAAAAAAACACAAACACATGCTACAACCTTCTTGGCCAGAAAGCGAACATTTAGAAACTCAAAATCAGGGTGCAGTTCAGCTTTCGTACTTACTATGCAGAAATACAACTGCCACCTAAGGTACCATCCTTAAAACACAAATCACTTGTCTCGATTAAGAGCCATAACAAGGGGAGAAAAAAGCTTTTTGTGGCACATAACTGTGGCTTTATTTAAAAAAAAAAAAAAGACCACTGAAGAGCGAGACAAAAGAAATGGAAAGATCTACGTGCAGCAGATATTGACCTGGTCTCTGGGGGAATTCTGGCGTGTAATCAATCCTGGGCCGCTTCCGGTTGTGCATGTCATATTCCTCTGGACGACGCCTACGTAAACCAGGTAAATTAATGTGAAAGATGGCACTGATTTAAAAAACAAAACAAAAAAACAGACAGACATGCACCATACAGACAACAACATGACCTTCAGTTGTCAGTGTGTGGGTACAGGATTACAATCAGATTCTTACTCACTGTACAATCTCGTATTTTTGTTAATAGTAAAGTACTTTATACCATTAATTGGTGAGCAACTAAATGAATGATTAAACTGCATGACACCAAGTAAAACATTCACACAAACCTAATGTACAATCTTTCTTTGCATATTAAGATCTTATTGTTCTGTATAAAATAATGGTTTGGGTTCCATACAAGCAATACGTAATCTACTGACAGCGTGTGACGTTATGCTTATTTGGGCCTGGACAAAATTGATGATCATCTAACAACTGACTAGTTGGTTAAGTTGGCTAGTTAAATTAAATATGATTTATAAAGCCATAAGAGTGTCCAATTTTTCCAAATCATAAGCATATAAAGCAGATAACTTTTGCATGGAAGGTCATCAAAAAAAAAAAGACAGTAAAAATTATTATTTGTGGTAATTAACACAAAGCCACAAATGCTGCTGCAAGAGTTTAACTTGTACTGAACCAGAACATTCCTTTCAGTACTTCAGCCACATTAATATGGTTCTTTTAATGATCAATCCTCAGCAGAGCTCTACAGTTTGAGCATTTCACTGTGTTCAAATGTGGAAACCTATCTGGACACCCATGAAATTGAAATCTTCTTGTGAATTCTGATACCATGTGAATGCATCTACCCTAATTAGGAAATTGTTTCACACTGCTGTTCGTTGTCTTCCATTCAAGTCGACAGAGAGATGACAAAATATTGTGAAAGTTTAAGGGCACATTCTGGTTTGCATGATGTTCTGTTATTTGTTCAGGGTCTGGTAACCTCGGTTCTGCATTTTTAAGATGACCCGTCAAGTTCATTAAAATGTGTTTCCAGACTCTGAGGTTGACCAACATATTCCTGAATTTCAAGAAAGTCTGACTTATAATATGTTTGAATGCTTCATTATTATATGCGTTATTTTAAGCGTTATTATAACTATTTAAAATGTATAAAAATGTTACCAATATATGTGACCCTGGACCACAAAACCAGTCATAAGGGTTAAAGATGTATACATCATCTCAAAGCTGAATAAATAATCTTTCCATTGATGTATGGTTTGTTAGGAGGACAATATTTGACCGAGATGCAAGACAAATCTAAATAATGAGAAAATCACCTTTAAAGTTGTCCAAATGAAGTTCTTAGCAATGCATATTACTGATCAAAAATTAAGTTTTTAATATATTTACAGTAGGAAATGTACAAAATATATTGAGGGAACATGATCTTTACTTAATATCCTAATGATTTTTGGCTTAAAAGAAAAATAAAATGTTGACCCATACAATGTATTGCTGAGTATTGCGACAAATATAGCACAGAGACTTTAGACTGCTTTTGTGCTCCAGGGTCACACATTTTTGGATAAGTTGTTAAAACAGCAGTCATTGCTTCTAATATTTTGAACTGCCTATTGCGTGACGAAGACATGAGATGAGTTTGATGATAAAACCTTTTCAAATGCCAGATGTGTTAGCATTAATGTAAAAAAAAACCTGAGCTGCACCCAAATGTTACCGTAGAGCCCTGCTCAGAATTGTATGAAGTTTTTTTGCCTAGTGTTTGCTGTGTCCTGAAGCCAAAAAACCCACATGCCTTCAACTGTGCCATGAGTCTTTTTCTAGAAAGATATTCCTAAACTCAAACATATGCTCAATAGGTGGGTGCCCTTAATGAAAATGTCAATATAACATATGGTAAGAAACCCAATGTGTCAACAAAAAAAAATCTGGTTGAGAGTGTGACATACCGCATTCTTGTAGTTTTGGGACTGCTAACGTTGGCAAATACTTTAAAGAGTAAAAGTTCATTTAAATGTCCGTCTTATGCTTTAACACATTTTAAATGGGAGGGCTTGGTAAAGCAGAAGAAGGGGGAGTGATAAGGAGTGGTGCAGTCCATTGCAAAGCAAACCAAAAAGACCAAGAGAAGATCCAGACATTTGGAAATAACCCTTCTCTTGGGGTACTCAGTCCATGGAGGGCTCAGAGAAACACAGAAGAAGGGAAGGGTGGAGGCATCATTTTACACCATCTTTAGTCCAGAGGAGGGAAACCAAACCGCCTACCTACCACCAGCTGGAACATCCCATCGTTTGAGAGGAGGGGGCTTTTTGTAACAAAGAGGGTGGGGGGAAGGGGAGGGACGTGTAACGCATCCAAACTGGAGTCCATCAGTTGGGGCTGGGGCCAGACAATGCAAACCAACCGACTTCCTCATAATGTTTGTCTGGAGAAAGTAAGGATGCGTTTAAGTCCTTTATTTTCTCATTTTGGGCCTTTTTTGAGCACTTTGGTATGGAACAGAGTTCATGTAAAGCAGTGCTCTATAGGGACAGTCCCTGGTGTGATGCGAGTCCATAAGCACTGAAGAACATGCTCTTTTTTTCCCTTCCTCCCTGTCTCTCCCTCTCTGTTTTCATTCTTTCCTTCACCGTTTGACGCTACACCCCGCACACTTCAACTATCTATATTCGTAAGCACACACTGGAGCTGGAAAGGAACCCAGCAAAAAAAGTTCCAAAATACGCTCCTCTTGAACGCTTTCTGTTTTAACCAACGACTGCTTTCTGCCCCTCAAATCGATGTGCCATCTTCCGTTTAATTATTAAGGCTCCTTTTAAAAGAGTCCCAAATTTGACTGGCTCTATCCCCCATGGACACTCCTGCAAGAAAAGGCTTTGGGAACAAATTTAAACAGTCGTATCTACAGAAAAAAACAAACCTCAGTGCTAAAACTACAAAGTTAACTAGAGGCTTAAGTTGTTATCAGGTCAATCATTACTCCATTTCAACTCCCATTAACCATAAAATTAACAATGGCACGGATAATTTATGCTGTGATTTCCCAACAAAAGCCGTGCCCGGTCCGGTCTGCTCTGGTCGGCTTCGTTCGTGGCTCTCCTCTGACCTTCGCTCAAGTGACGATGAAGACGAAGTTGGAAAAATAACAAAAAACACACACTTGCTCCCTTCGCATCAGGTGACAGGGACACAAGTGCGCACTATCAGTCCAAAGAACATATCTAACCTTCCCATGTCCCGAGGGACGGGCTCTCTGTGGGGCAGTCGGCCCCGAGATCGAGGCTCTGAGTGCATCCTCCTCTTGTGGCGCATTTTGTGAATGACTTGATACAAATCGATGCTCTCATCAGGTGGAAAGAGCATGCACAGCTGTGTCCCGCAGTCTAGTTCGATCTCCTGTAGCCGGCCGTTTGCAGAGGTCCAAGAGATCATGTGAGACAGTGAAAAGAAAGAAAATTCATTAAGAATTTGTTAACCAAATCATCTGACTGCTTGTCTATGAGGCTAAAGTGGGCAAGTCTACAGGAACCCAAAATTAACTATGTGCATTATTTTATTTAAAAAAAAAAAAAATTAATTACATAATTTTTTTTGGCTGATATTAGGAGTCCATCCTACTTTTTCAATATCTCCCCTGCAACCAAAAGCCTGGTGAAAGCTGGAGTATGTTCATAGATTATAATCAGTATAAGGGTGTACTCACACTAGGCACAGTGGCGTTGAATCGAACCCCGCCCCGCGATTATTATTTTCACAAACTACATTTCCTGTTCTTCAATAAGGTAAGTACCATAGCCATTATAAACCTAAATATACTTGATTTAATTAAATTTATTGAAAAGTGTAGAGTAGTAGTAGTAATAGAATATTGTTTGAGATCATAATGATGACAGTAGTGCACACAAAATAGTATCTTTTGCGCACTCCGGTGCGGATAGCACTCACACTGCAAGCGTACCGCCCCTGAGCCCAACCGAAACGTGCTCTGGCCAACCTCTTCCAACCGGGCCAGGGCCGGCTAAAAGAGGCGCCCAAGCGGGGCACTGAGTGCTGACACTAGTCAAATGCACTGGGCTTTGGGGGTCAAACACACTCAGTCATGGTTCAAAACACCTAGTGTGAGTACACCCTATGAGAGCACTTTGGGCCAGTTAACAGACCTGTAACTTGCCTTGTTGTTGTGGTGCACCAGCAGCAAATTTGAAGCAGATACTCAATTTTTAACAGTGATTGGCCAATACCATTTATTTATAAAGATCCGCTTACCACATTTTTACAGAATTGACCCATTTTCTACATTGAGTATTCCAGCAAACCAGTGTATGAATGTATTAACTGACAGCTGTCAGAGTTATGTCACATTTGTTTATCAAAATGGAATGCATTTTCATTATTTTTGAGCCCTGAACAAACCTGGATTCATTGTATGCTACTTCCACATTTTACAATCTAATCCCTGATGAAAAACAAAGATAAGTAAAATCAGTTACGGAAGCAGTTTCACATTAAAATGACTGACCTGTCCATCCCGCCCAATCTTCACAGGCTTGTGCTCATTCCATGGGTTGGAGAGGTGAGCTGTTTTTGTGAAAGGTAATTCCCGCCTTCAAGCAGAAAGAAGAACCTCAATAGCTAATAATTGTAAACTACAAAAAAAAAAAAGAGACAACACTGCTTTCGCTCAGGTTTTCACCTGCAAATCCAGTCAATTTTGAAGACTCCTCCAAGCATCTTGGCGTTCATGCCTGCGGGTAGAACCCAGTGGATGGGAGAACCTCCATGATGAGATTCAGACGAGAGCCGCGCAAAACCTGAAACACACAAACACACATCCTTATGTGCACCGACATGAAGCCACACTAAACCAGTTTGCATTTGCAAATCATAGATCATAGCAAATATAAACCAGCGTTTGTAAGCCATACCTTGAAACTTTCCACTCTCCCTAACTGAAAAGATCAGCATAACACTTCTAGCAGAGCGAAAAGCCGCGTTGAGTTTTTTCTCGTTGACGGGCAAAGTGGACCAAACACCCTGTGAAGAGATCACGCACAGCACGTTAACTGAGTAAAGCTTCAATTTAACTAAAAAAAGCCTCTTTAAACTGTAAAGTGGCACACCTTTGCTTTAGCCAGGGAAACATTTTCATGATTGTTGCTCTTAATTAGAAAAAACCTGGCTTCTCTCAGGATATACTTCAGCTTGCTGGTTTGATCTTTAAAAAGACAATAATGAAAATAGTCACAAAGGCAGCACCAGTAGTCAGTACATGGCTGCAAAGGCAGAATTGATAGCATTGATAATGAAAATAATTCTTAACCAATTTCATTAAGTTACCGACATTGCAATGCAATTAAATGCGCAAACATCCTATGAACATTAGTGTGATTCTCTTACCTTTCCTCACAGCTCTGACAGAAGAGGACAGTTTTTCATGTTTCTTTTCAGACCCTAAAAGTCAGAGATACACTACACTTTAACATTAAAAAAATACAGATCGAAAAATGTGCCTCTGCGGCATGATTTTGACTGGTCCTACAGAACATGAAACAGCCCAACACTGTACAACTGGCTTTAACAAAGATTACGCCGCAAGATTAACATAATGGTATAAGATTAGAGAAACAAAATGTAGTTGTTGGAAATTTACACTATTTCAGGTTGCCATCAGGTGTGTATAAAAGCATTTATGATTGAGCTATCTGTAATCTGACCTGCTCTGCCAAGGATCAGCCAATCAACACATACGGTCCATTTTATCATAATTTTGTCCTTGTATCACCATTTCATTTTTTTTCTACCGCTCTAAAAAACAGATCATTGATCAAACTATCACACGGCTCTCTGCAAATCTCAATCTTTTAACTGCAGGACTGACCGCAGTCTCAACTGATCAACTCTCTCTCCTATGGAATAATTTCCCTCAATTCGTGGCCATTTAATTAATTCTAAGTAGCCGTGTAATAAGCAGGAAAACATACAGTCAAGTTGGTAATTTTCTTTAACCAGCTGACTATACATTAGCCCTTGCATAATTTTCATTTTATAATGAACCATTTAGTTTTTTTAACTGAAAGCCACCAAGGCAGAGGCAAGTCAGCTTACACTGCCAAATCAACTCAAATGACTTAAACCTAATCTGAATTGGTTTTGGTGACATAAAAGTTTTATTAGTATTGTTAAGGGGTCATTTAATACCTGTATAGGATTCTGAAGCTGAACTTCCACTTCTACCAAAAACGATTGGTGATATCCCTCTAGCGTGCTTCTTGGCTTTGCTTTCCTCATCTGAACAGTAAATTGGAGAACACGTCCCTTATGTCAGAATATCAAGGATTATTTGAGATTTCTTGGGATCCAATTTCTAGCCAAACAATTTTTTCTGTCCTTTGATGAACACAGCCAGGTAGCGACCCGTAGTGAAAACTTCTAACAACATGAGATCAACTAGTCACAGGTAATTCAGCGGTAAGGCGAGTTGCATAGTTCTTATGGAAATGTAATAAAACATTTTTTATGGTCTTTAATCTGCAGGTCTGCTCCAAATCCCAGCGAACTGCCAACCTACTCAAATACATGAAGGCTTGTAGGCTTCACAGAGGCTCTTCTGATGTGAAGGTGTCTGCACAAAAGTTGATAAATGAAATCCCAAAATGCTTTCCAACAAACTCTCTAATCTTATAGACTGTAATAGTCGGGTTCCAGAAGTTAAATCTAATATGTATTTTCTCCATAAGGAAATTTACTTTTTAAACTATTTTTAGTTCAGAGGCTGCTCACTGATGGTACATGCTTTTGTTGAAGCCATCCATTCACACAATTTCAACTGATTTTAGTGTTCAACAGCTGAATTCATGTTGGAAAACTACATTACCCATGATGCTGTTCAGAAAATGTGCAGCAAAGGAGCTTATAGGGAAAGCCTAGCTACTCCCCAACACTCTAAAGCTGTTAAATACACAGTTTTTGGTTCAAACAGAAGTTTGTAATGTTGTGATCCTCCTCATATCTGGATGGACAATCTTTCAACAAGAGGTCACCGTACTATAAAACCTTCTGTAAGGGTCAAAACTCAAAACCTCCTGACTAGTCTAAAATCATCTTTTATTGAAACTATATACAAGTCTTTAAACCAGTATTGCCCAGTGTTTTCAGAGTACATCACATCAGTATAAATCTATCATTTTACTGTTACCCAGTCATAGCAGTGCATTCACTTTAAAGTCTTGCATGTGATGCCTATCAAAATGAACCTTTTCAAAGAGAGAGTCAAAAACAGGATAGAAAGTAGCCCATCACTTCTAAATGATGTTCAACGTAAAAACCTTGCTTACATAATATGTAGACTTCAGAAAACATAATTTACAAAAAATGCAGTTCACATTCCTTTTGGCAATTTGTATTCTTTAGATCCACATGGAAAAAACAAAAAATCCTCCAGGAATCAGGGCCACTGATGCACTCTTTAGGAAGATCGTGTTTGCATGTTTTAGTCTGCAGCCTTAACACTCATTTCCAAGTAGTTTCCATTTTCTGAAGTTGCTATGACACCCTCTAACCACACAAATGCTCCTAGAACAATCGACTCACATATTTAAAGGTGCAATCAGTAGGATTTAGGAAGTTAGTTCAGATCTACATGCATCAGACATGAATTGAATTTAAAGTATTTTGTTAATCTTTAAAAAAGTTATTCACCATCAATGTTTTACAGTTTTGGGGAAAATGGTCCCTTTACATAACAAATTTAATGTATTATACAATTGCTCAGCCACCCGTGAGAATATCCTGTTTTTGGCTATGATTTCAAGCCAACACAGATTTAAATCAATCAAATTGTATGATTCTTTTGTTTTGCTTTCATCATTTTAAATCTTGAAAGCAGGTAGAAAAACAGCTATATATATATCTGTGTAGACAGCAGACAGTGAGGCAGCTCACTAGGGTTTGGAACAGAGTATTTGGCAGCCTACTAGATAACATCAACAACATGAGCATGAAGATTATGATTATGAAAATGCTTGCAAACGGTGATCTTCAGCAGCTCATACCTGACGCCTCTGAGCCGGAGGCTGAATGCACAGACTCTCCCTCTGAGAAGGACACAGACTCAGACTGGGAATCACTGGCCTCGCTGCGAGTATCGTAATCGTTCTGTTCATTTCCTTCCCGTGGGTCCTCCTCCTCCAGTTCATACTCCTCCTCTTCTTCGTCCCCTTCCTCCTCCTCTTCCTCTTCTTCCTCCTCCTCCTCTTCTGCTTCCTTCTCTTCCCCTTCCTCCTGCATGGCTCCTTCCTCCTCCACATCCGAGCAGTTGCCCTCAGAGGAAGCCACAGAGCTGCCCGTCGCGTATTCTTCTGAATGAGCCTCTTCCTCTCTGGAGGAGCGACTTACTCTGCCTGTACTGTCCTCACTAGTCCTCCGCATCTTCTGAAAACAAGCGTTTGTATTACACCATGCTTTCTATGCAACACAGATCCTGAATTGTTTTTACTATTTCAAATATATATGTTTGAACTGAAATTGCTGTAAGAATTAAGCGATGCAAATACAAATCTGAGTGTGTAAAGTGAGTGTCATGGTGAACAGATGGTGTGTAGCGATAGAGCGAGTGTTTACGCATGTGTCAGTCTACAACAGAACAGGTATAATCTCAACCCATCAGTCACTCAACAACACTAGTCTCAGTCACACTCCATTTAAAAGCTCACCAGAGACGGGTGTCATAATACTAGTTAAAACAGTGATACGCAATTCATTTGCAAATGCTTAAAAAGATCTGCTTTACTAAACAGTCAAATGTTAAAGAGGAAAAAAAACACAGATACTGAGGATGAGCCACGAATCACACTGGCTCACATCAAAAGGAGGTCAAATAAAAAAAAACAATTCAGACAGTAAAATCAGCAATATCTAATTATAACAGATTAAAATGAAAGCAATTTAATACATTACATTTTAATAATTACAGGTACCCATGAAATCTATTTGTTTAAATTCATACAGTGCAGACTATTACATTTGATCACTTCATTCAATTTCTGACACTACAGTTAGACCTTTCTGAAAAAAAAAAAAAAAAAAAAAAAACCCTACGGTATTTATGACTGAGCCTGGGTTTTCCCAAGGTTTTTCTTCATAGCCCCTTTCACACTGCATGGTGATCTCGGGAGATTGCCGGAAAATTGCCGGATTGTCTTCTATAGGAACGCAAACACATCCTGGGATTGATTCCAGGATCGATCTGGTAACATTGCCCGGTTCAGCCCCAGAACTAATGCCGTAAAGGGTGTGTCGTAATGATGACGCCCGTTATCGTGCGACTCTTTTACCGGGTGTTTTGAAGGCAGATCAATGTTCGTGAAGAAAAAATGTGCAAACTACTGTAGCAGAGATAGTTATCCGCACTGAAGCTCGGAGAACGTTCACCAGCTGAAGTGATAGTTAAAGTGCCAAGCGTTTTCGACTCGTACATTACACGTCACATCCTGATGACACGTGTCATTACAGGATCTTTACAGGTTGTGTGTGAAAACACACACATTTTCCAGGAAATCACTGACAGTGTGAATGAACCAAAATCTAACTATCCAGGAACAACTGCCGGGACACATTACCTGTGTACTATCCAGAATCTCAGTGTGAAAGGGGCTCATTTCTGTCTGGAATTTTGGCTCCTTGCCACTGACGCCTTTGGCTAACGTAGTTGGAGACACATGACTGAATGCACAGAAACTATTGGACGAGAGCTGAACCAGATGATGACATCACTGAATCATCAATTAACTGGATTCCATTATTATTGTTATTGTCTTCTTGCACCATTGACAAACTATGTTCCTGTTTGACACGATCAGTATTGTATAAAGTGCTATACAAATAAAGAGGGGGAAAAATAAAGTAAAAATCACATAATTTCTTTAAAAAAGACATAATTTAATGCTTTGCATAATATGCCATCACTTTGTTTATGTTCAGCAACGAAAAAGACATATTTTGAACAAGCAATGGCAGAAACTGAATCTGTGGCGCAACGTTAATCCACACAAGAAGAATGCTGATAAACGGCAATAACACTTTCTTTCTCATGCTTTTTTGCTTGTATACTTGATGGCTAGCACCGTATTACTTTTCTGAGTCAATTATTGTATACTTTTATTTTCCTGTTTTAAAAATAAATTCATTTAAGACCAACAGAAACTCCATCTATGCTACGGCTGTCGTCTCTTACCTCTGTCAGCTCGGGCAGCAGGGGTTTAATCCGTCTCTGGGAGTCTCTGCTGCGGGACAGCCCTTTTTCACCATATCCTTTAGATAAATCAGCCCGGGGCGCACCTCCTCTTCCAGCATGGTTCTTTCGGTCTTCATAGAGCTCTTCTGGTGCATGTCTTCCTCTGAGATTGCTAGTCTTTTTCGACCCAGAAGAAGGGGCAGCTCTCTTTAATGGCTGTCTGGTAGTGTGTCCCGATGCTCTGAGCCGCTTCGCCTCCTGGCTGTCTCTTCGTTCGTGCTTCCTTTTAGACCCTGGGGCATGAGGTAAATGATCGTTTAGTGTGGAAATAAGTCTCACAGAGACACACACATTTTACTATCAGACGGCCGGTTTTCAGTTTACTCTGTAAATGTCCTGCAGGAACACGTTACACCATTTTCTTTATAAAAATCTGATCTAGCAATGCTTTTTTTGTGTGTGGGGTTTTTTCCACATCAACACACAGGTACCTTTTTTCTCATTAACATCATGTTCGCTCTCGGGGTTGTAGAGCTCATCATCCTGGTCAGGAGCATCGGTCAAAATGTCTTCCAGCACATTCAGTTCCCCATCTGAAAAAAATCAACGTATGGTGTTAAATTATTATAAAAACACTGCATGTCAGTTTAAGTATATTGTCATGTATAAGTCACCCACTCAACATCAAAACACAATGCCATGTAACAGTATACAATATACAGTAATAGGTTCATCAATATATGCATTGAACATCAAAAATTCATATAAAAAAACAGCAAGAGATAAAGTATTTACAAAAGTGAAGTTTATTATTAAGCTGTTCCCGTGAGCACAATCACGTAATTAGTCTAAACGCTGTAATTCTTCATTAGTAGAAATTCGTCCATTTTTTTTACATTTTGAGCTATTTAATTACATAATGTGCTGCACATAACATATAAACATAACATGCCTATGTTTGATGGCTAACATCCTCAAATTAAATCGAAAAGATCTCGTACAAATCTAATAAACACACAACGACGTTTCTTTCCAAAAAACATTCGATATAAACAAAGTCCTCCGTGATAACACGAGTTAGCATCGTGCTAAGCTAATGATCGCTGTAGTGTTTCCTCAACAGACTCTTTTCTAGCCCTAATGGCTGAAGTTATGAATATAAAAAACGGGGTTTACCTTAAAACATAACCAATGAACAAAAGCAAATACTGTATTAAATTAATGGCAATAAAAAGCCTATTTTTTAAACGAATCTTTGTCTAGTAACGTTACAGACACAAATACCATCGCATACCTTTCTCATCTCTCCTGTCGGCAGACATCTTCAGCCCCCGTGGATTAAACACACCTTAAAGGCCCTCCTCTCTCTCTAGACTCGTTCTTAATAATTCAATAAATTCCCAGTTGTTTAAGACACTATCCCACAGCACTAAATGTTTTGTTGCTGGAGTGTGTGTGCCTTTGGTCTAAAATGGCGGATGTCTTTCTCCCGCATCGCAGTGAACGAGGGTTGCCAAATCTGCAGAGCTGAACTACGCCTTTGTTACGCGCGCGGACAACACTGCTGGGTCATAGTCTATGGTCATTCCTCGCATTCGGTCCATTTCAGTCCCCATGTGGTATTTAGTGTGGTATATTTTCTGTAAAAATGGGCTAACACTTGTTTCTAAATGCTCATCTTACAAAGTCACCGCCCCACTACCATAGAACACAATAAATATGTACTAAAATATATCAAATAAAATAAATAAATGTAATAATAAATATAATGTATTAATATATTTAATAATATATTAAAGCATATGCTTTCACAAAAACACTGAAATTAAACAAAAAAGCAAGTAGGTGCAAAATTTCACACACTGGATGAGAAGCAGTTTTATAAATGTAAGCCTACCAAATCCTTGTTGTTATATAAAGTCTGTAAGATTGCAGCCTACATTTTACACCGGATCATTGATTTTCAGAATAGATATCATGGTTCTCCCACGATTCTGAAAACAAAACATAAGACAAAAACTAAAGGATATATAGGTTAATTCACTTAGGTCTCCAACAATTTTGTTTTGTTTAATTTGTTGTTATAAATTAGGCCAAATTTTTTATGAGCCTATTGAAAATATATAAATAAATAAAAACAAAACCTTTTATTGTTTTTTTTAAGCCTTGTTTAACCAGACCATTCAGTCTTAGACTTTAGCAGCCAAAGATATATATATGTTTTTTTCCCCATATTTTTTTGGAACCTGGGATAATTATTTTCAGGATTCTTTAATGAATAAAAAGTTTAAAAGTATTTATTTAAAACCATTTATTTCAAATTGAAACCTAACAATATACGTTTTTACTGTGACTTTTCATTTTTTTACACATTTACATTTTTACACATCCATTCTGAATAAAGGATTCTCATTAAAAAAATCACTGCCCCCAAACTTTCGAACAGTAGTGTATATTGTTGAAAAAGGTTTCTATTTTGAATAAATGCTGTTCTTTGGGGGACTGATCTTTGTTCCCTGGTGGGTTGTCAACCACTGCATGCTTTAACAATGTGCTTTATTTTGTCTCTACTCAAATGCTTAAGAAAGCTGCACACATTATACAGCCCTACATCTTGAAAGAATAATGTCTGTTTATTTGCCAAAAAAAAAGTCATAATATTGCCTAATGTGATAATACTGACATATCTACAGAAATATCTATAAACACTTTACTATCAGATACATTTTATTTTGACCAAATAAGAATCTTTTCAAATTATACAGGCACATATGTGTCAGCTTTAATGCACTTCTCAATATAAAAAAAGTTTTAATGACAAAAATGATTAAAAATCATTCAGTGTTCACTGCTACTCCCTGAGCACAGGATATCTGTTGATGCACTTATTTGCAGCACCCTTCAATGTCATCAAACTCAGATGACAAGTTGTGCACATTAGAGGAGTTTAAAGTTTGATTTACGTCTGTAAGCAAATATAACTTGCCATACTTCCTTTAATATGTATAATACATTCACGTATTTATATTATATTAATTATTAAATTTACTTACTCTAACCTGTCAAATTCAAAAGCCCCAAACTAAATGATAAATTCCTGTTGCAATGTTTAATATGAAAATAAACACAGTTAGGTTACACTGATTGTGTCCTTTTTTCTTATTTAATCCATGATAGTTGTACTGTCGAGACTGGACTGGAATTGGGATCTGCTCTGTGCTAACCTACTTTGCATTCACTCTTTTTTACTCTTTTGTGCTTTGGCATCAGGACGAGTCTTTCTGAAACATTTACGGAAAAGGCAACGGCATGTTTTAATGAAGAGGAATGTGATCAGTGCAACGATTGAGAGTAAGAAGGCCACTACATCCAGGCAGTGGTACTGATACCAGCTCAGATCATGAGCCTGAACTCGTAGATGTTTAGCTCCTTTATGCCGCATCACAAATTCGATCCAGTAAACTGCCCGGTCCAGAGGCTTCATCGGCTGATCATGGTGGATTCTGGACAGTCTCATGATGCTCTCCTTGTACCTTATTAGAGAAGAAAAAGAAGCCCTGCTTAACACAAGACTTGTGATGCTTTTGAAATGCACAAACGTTTCTAAATATAGAGTGTGACAATCCATGCTTTAAACTAGAGATTTGTACCATAGCATCAGGAATTATGTGAATACTGACTGTGGCCATTGTAATCAAATAGCCAAAAAGAAAACATTTATATACTCTAATGTACAGTGCTCAAATAAATTAAGGGAACACTTAATTGGATCTCGAAATAAATTTTTCAGTTGAAAATCTTGACTTTTATACATGTACAGTGTGTATAGAAAAGAATCAGCCCCTTTAATATAATCACATTTTTGCTTTGCAGCCTGAAAAAATATCTTTTTTGTTTTGTTTTATCCAACTGTATTTACTCAGTGCTACTTATAACATCCAAGTGAAAGACATGACACTTACATGTCAGAAAAAAAATAGGATTAGCATCTCCTAAAAATGACTTACAAACTCAATCAGGTGTAGCTGATCACCTTCTCAATGGCACACAAAGCCATTTAGCCTTTCAGCTGTGCTCATTTTGATCAGCTCAGCATGAAAAGAGCTTTCCTGGAGAATTTCATCTCTTGGTAGAGCAACTGAATCAAACAATCAACTATTGGTGACAAAGCACTGTCAAAAGATCTCTGGTATAAAGTTGTGGAAAGGAGATGGCTAACAAAACAATTCCAGCAGGGACTGGAGCTCTTCTCAGGATAGAAGGAGAAATGGATGAGGTAAAATACCAACAAATTCTTGAGGAAAATCTGCTGCCCTCTGCCAGAGCGCTGTCAACATGACAATGACCCAAAGCCCACAGAAAAACTGATACACAGTGTTTGAAGGAGATGTCCTTTCATGGCCTCGTCAGAGTCCAGACTTAAACCTCCCTGAAAATCTGTGGAATGACTAGAAGTCTGCAGTCCACAAACACTCACCCTCAGACTGAACTGAACTTGATGGCAGAAGGTTTGGAAACCATAGCCACTTTGAATGGCTAAGGACTGCCCAAGAGGCCATATGAGTGACAGATGAAGCAACCAATCACGTTTCATTTTGTGACATGTCATGTTTAGGGGCGTGGAGATGTCCTCACAATAACAGACCGTGTTTAAAACTCTTGGACATATTTTAAAGCTGCAGTAGGAAACTTTTGACGCTCTAGCGGTTAATAAACAGAGCTGCTTGCGTCTTGCGGAAGAACATCATAGCCGGAACTACTTCTCTCTGTTTATGTCTATGAAGAATCACAAAGGTACTGGGTTACTCTGCCGCGGTATCCCCGAAGCAATCTAAAATAGTCCGAATATAAACACTTATTATAGGTGCACCCTAGTGATTCAGGACAAGCCAAAAACACGGTTTGGAAAATGGATTCATGGTGTACTCGCTTATTATATACATTTTTCTACATTTTGAACACAAACAAAGTTACGGACCGCAGCTCTGATTGGTTATTTCTTATCGGGAGCGCATGACTTTCTGCAAATGACAATAGGACACTGGGAGGAGCCAGAGGAGCTTGATTTTTTCACAGATTATCTTTCTCATATTCTACTGTCAGGACATAATGACAGGTTTAACAAATATGTAAAAAATATTTTTTTACAAAAGTTCCCTAAAGCACCTTTAAAGATTCTATAAAGCGAGCTTATAATATTTTACATACTTCTGAAAATCCAGTGTTTACTTGATCCTAATAAGTGCTCACTGTCACAGTTGTAAACACAACAACATATATTGGTTTCATTGCACATTTGTTTCAGAATGTTAAAGAACGTGACACCTGTATAATTCAACCAATACGATTACAACTTCGAAACTTCAAAAATGTTTCCAATTTTGTGAGCCGCATTCATTTTGTGTGACATTCAGCCAACAGTACGTGTATATGACAGCTGAGGCTGAGACTAAGTCTGGATGGTCGAAGTTAGTATAGAAAAATCCCAACAAACTAAAGGCTGTAATTAAAGCAAAAGGTGGTCCAACAAAATACTAATCCTTTTCCAAACTCAGTGAATCTGTTTTTCTTTCTGATGTACTGAGACTGTTCTCATTAGAGTTACAAATGACCTGATCTTTTCATCTGATCATGGTTGTATCTCTCTTTCAGTGCCATTGGATCTAAACACTGCATTCGACACTATTGACCACAACAATCTTTTGAATAGACTTGAACACTTTGTTGGCATTAATGGAAGTGCATAAGCATGGTTAAAATCATACTTATATGTCCGCTATCAATTTGTAGCAGTGAACGATATGGTATCATATCAATCACAAGTAAAGTGAAGTACCTCAAGGCCCAGTATTAGTGCTGTTACTCTTCACGGTTTACATTTTACCCTTGCTAAATATCAGGAAACCGAGTGTAAGCTTTCACTGTTATGCTGATAATATCAGCTCTTTATTACTTTGCAGCCTGGTGAAACCTACCAATTTGAAAAACTAACAGAATGCAGTCTATATAAAAAAAATTAAAATTCAGAAAAAATGGGTGTTATTTATAGGACCTAAAAACTCATGTACTCATGCATGTAATAACCTATAACACTGTCTAAGACTCGACGGCTTCTCTATCAGTTATTTGTCATCAGTTAGGAACCTAGGTGTGCTATTTGATAGCAATCTTTCCTTAGAAAGCCACAATCCTTGCATTTGTAAAAATGAACTTTTCCATCTAAAAAAATTGATCTATGGCATATGCTCTCAATGTCAAATGCAGAAATGTTAATCCATGCATTTATGACCTCAAGGTTAGATTATTGTAATGCTTTATTGAGTGGTTGTTCTGCACGCTTAGTAAACAAACTACAGCTAGTACAAAATGCAGCAGCAAGAGTTCTTACTAGAACCAGGAAGTATGACCATATTAGCCCGATCCTGTCAACTATGCACTGGCTCCCTATCAAACATCGTATAGATTGTACAATCTTGCTTAATATTTATAAAGCCCTAAATGGTTTAGCACCTCAGTATCTGAACAAGCTATTACATTATAGTTCTCCATGTTCACTGCTTTCTTAAAACTCAGGCAATTTGATAATAACAAAAATATCAAAATCAACTGCGGGCGGCAGATTCTTTTCCTGTTTAGCGCTTAAACTCTGGAATAACCTACCTAACATTGTTCGGGAGGCAGACACACTCTTGCAGTTTAAATCTAGATTAAACCCACATCTCTTTGTCCTGGCTTACAAATAGCACACTAATATGCTTTTAACATCCAAATCAGTTAGATGATTTTTAGGCTGCATTAATTAGGTAAACCGGAACCGGGAACTCCCTGTACTGAGCTGGATGATGACATGACTGAATTCAGTGTTGAACTGCCTTTAACTGAAAAATGAGTGTTTACTATTGTAATTTTTTATTATTGACACTATTACTAAACAATGCTGTACAGTTGCTTTGACACAATCTGTATTGTTAAAAGTGCTATATAAATAAAGGTGACGACTTGTCATGTTGGTGTTATTTTTTTCACTTGGATGCTGTAAGTTGCACTGAGTAAATACAGCTGGATAAAACAAAAACTATATCCACCTTAATTTCAGGCTGTAAAGCAACACAATGTGATTCTATTAAAGGGGATGACTATTTTCTATACCCACTTTGTGTAAGTCATTGTGAACAAAATAATGTGACAACATTTGTTCACTGGAAACCAAAATCATGGATTCAAAATCAAACCAAAAATTACAGAAATTGTTAAAATAACTAGTCAAATGCAAATGCAAAAGTTTACAGAGCTTTATTTTTATTCTCAATACTTTGCATTTTAAAATCAACTTCTAAATGTCAGTTTAGTAGGAACATGAGGACGTCAACAGCATCATTGACTTTGACATCCAGAAACTGCCTACTGGAGGAATTCATTGCCCACTGCACTAATGTTATCTGACAATGGCTCTGTGAGTTTCATCCCAGTACCTAACAGCAGTGAGGTTAATGTAAGCTAGCACATGGAGGTCTTGTGACCCTCCAGGGACATTGCTCTCATATGTGCTCAGTATGAACCTCCTCTCATCCGTGAAGTGAATGTGGCTCCAACGGTGGACCAAATGCCAATCGAGATGCACAGTGCTGTGTTGTGAGCATGTCTCAATACATGGAGTCTCTTTCTAACAGTTTATTCAGAAACATACAATCCCTGCCGGACCGAGACTGGAAGTCACAACCTTTGGAGTCCCTCTCCCTGTCACGGGGTGCGTACTGGACAGAGGACTCAGATGCAGAGTTAGAAAAGGAGAATCTTTATTCTCACCACAAAACACAAAATAATATAAACAATAACGAAAAGCTCTGGCGCACACAGATCTCCGAGATGGCCGGCACACTGCGGACCACTCGCACTGCCGGATCTCCGAGTTACAGATCCTTTGACACAAGAACAGAAGGTGAGACTGATACTGAGAAACAGTGCAAAACATGGGCAAAGACAAAACAATCTACTCACAACCACAGACAGAAAAGCAGAGACATATAAAGGGAGTGGGGGAATGAGCGACAGGTGAGGAGAATAAGCTCGTGATCTGCACAACCCCGCCATGATTAGCGCTGATTGCCCAGACCACGAGCTACTGAACAGACAGGACAACACAGACCACAGGGGAAGCTGAGACGGCACCCTGCACCGTGACAGTACCCCCTACCTCAGGGATGCCTCCTGGCGTCCCCGGAAGGACTCACCATGACGCTGATGAAATTGATCAATGAGAGCGCGATCCAGAATATCGCGAGCCGGAACCCAGCATCTCTCCTCCGGACCATAACCCTCCCAGTCTACCAGATATTGATGACCTCTACCCCTACGCCGAACATCAATGAGCCGCCGTACAGTATAGGCAGGCGACCCCTCGATGAGCCTAGGAGGCGGAGGGGCAGAGGTCAGGGGCTGAAGGGGGGAGTGAAAGGCAGGTTTAATCTTAGAAACGTGGAAAACCGGGTGGATCCTTCTAAACTGAAGGGGTAATTTGAGCCGAACTGACACCGGACTAAGCACCTTGGCTATGATAAACGGTCCAACAAATTTGGGTCCCAGTTTACGTGAGGGCAGTCTGAAGTTAATGTCCTTAGTAGACAACCAGACTCTCTGACCACACACGTAAAGTGGGGGCTTAGTACGGTGACGGTCCGCCGATACCTTGTTCCTCTCGCCAGTCCGAGTGAGGGCTTCTCTGGCGATCCTCCAAGTACGGAGGCATCTCTGAATAAACGCATGCGCGGAGGGAACAATGGCATCAGATTCTTGAGAGGGGAATAGAGGTGGCTGGTAGCCTAAACAGCACTGGAAGGGAGACAAACCCCTAGATGAGACCGGGAGGGAGTTATGCGCATACTCTACCATGGTCAACCTGGAACTCCAAGATGACGGTTCAGCAGACGCCACACAGCGCAGGACTCTCTCCAAATCTTGGTTTGAACGCTCGGCCTGACCATTAGTCTGTGGGTGATAACCGGAAGATAGGCTTGCAGTCGCCCCCAGCTGTCGACAGAACTCTGTCCAAAACTTAGACACAAACTGGGGACCTCTGTCAGAAACCACGTTCACCGGGAGGCCATGATTACGGAAAACATGATCTAAGACCGTAGTCGCTGTCTCCCTCGCTGACAGCAATTTGGGGAGGGGAATAAAATGGACCGCCTTTGAGAACCTGTCCACCACAGTGAGAACCACCGTCTTGCCCCTAGATGGAGGCAAGCCAGTCACAAAGTCCATCGCTATGTGTGACCAGGGCCGCGAAGGGACCGACAACGGCTGAAGTAGCCCTGCAGGGGGTCGATTGGATCCCTTACCCGAAGTGCAAATTGGACAGGCCGACACAAACCGTCGAGCATCCTGAGCCACGGACGGCCACCAAAACCGCTGCTTGATTAACCTACAAGTACGAGTCGCTCCAGTTTGGCAAGCTAGACTAGAAGAGTGGCCCCACTGAAGTACCCTAGTTCGGACTGTCTCAGGTACAAAGAGCAGACCCTCTGGGCATCCAGTGGGAACAGAAGCATGGCGTTGTGCCGCGCGGACCTTGGACTCCACCCCCCAGGTGACCGCAGCCACAACCCGTTTGGGATGCAAAATGGCCACCGGGAGGGTGGGACTAGCCTCAGCCTCAAAAACCCGCGACAGCGCATCAGGTTTACCATTCTTAGAGTCACTGGAGCAGTGGGCGAGTGAATGAGGTGAAATCTAATCTCCTCAGCATGATTACCTGACAAAGTTAATGTGACAAACTGAGTGGTGTGAGTGATATTAGTGAGATGGGTGCCACAAAGTGTCCTGGCAGAAATAGGTTCGGCCAGTGCAACAGCCGAAATCCCCAGACGAGCTGCCAGTCTGGAATCCATGAAGTCGCCCTCCGCTCCAGAGTCAATCAATGCTGAAACCTGGAAAACAGCTCCCCCAAACTGTACTGAAGCTTGGAACTCCGAACGGCCACAAGGTGGCAGTTGAGTTGTAGTGACGCTCACCATGCGCTCTCCCTTGCGTGAAAAGCGTCGCCCTGCCACAGGGCACGCCGCTACCACGTGACCCACCTCACCGCAGTACAGACAGAGCTGATTATCCAGGCGACTGCGTCGCTCTCCTATAGTCAGCCGTGCTCTCCCAATCTGCATGGGCTCCTCCTCCGGGAGGATGCGGCGTTGAGACATCGTGTCACAAGCTGCAGCATAAGGAACCCCAGTGACGTGTTCATGGGGACTCCCCTCTCTACGGTGCCGAGAACGGAGAGTAATCCGGTCATCGACCCGAATGGCGAGATCGATAAGCCCATCCAAGCCAGGGGGCAGCTCTAGTGAATAGATCTCGTCCTTCACCTGCTCAGCCAGGCCGTGGAGGAAGTGATCCCAGAGAGCCTTCTCATTCCAGCCGCAGGATGTGGCGAGCGTACGGAACTGAATAGAGTAACCGGACAACGACTGCTCTCTCCTGAAGCAGCGACAATGCTCGTGCTGCCTCAATACCGTGTGCCGAGCGGTCAAACACCTTGCGCAGCTCCCTCGAGAATGCCTCAAGTGACGCACAACAGTCATGTTTGCTGTCCCACATAGCCGTTCCCCACTCTCTCGCTTGACCAACCAGGAGAGTGATGACGAACGCCACCCGGGATTGCTCCGTGGGGAAACAGGAAGGCTGGAGAGTAAAAGTCAGCGAACACTGGGACAGAAATGATCGACATGAGTCGGGCTCACCCGAGTATGGAGCAGGTGGATTGAGTCGCGGTTCCGCGTGGCGAGGAGCAGGTGGGACAGACGGGGCATCCGGAACAGACGGGGCAGCTGAGGGGTTGGCCTGCAGCTGGTCAAGCCGTTCGGCTAGCCGGTTGAGCTGGAGAACGGTCTCCGAGTAGGCGCGACGAGAAGCTGCAATTTCCTCCTGCTGTCGACCCAGAAGAGAGCCCTGCTGCTGAAGAGCTCGGCACAGCTCCGTTGGTGAACAGACAGGACAACACAGACCACAGGGGAAGCTGAGACGGCACCCTGCACCGTGACACTCCCTCAGTCCCTCTCTCTAACCATTAGGCCACGACTTCACAAAGACCTCCTCTGAGTCGGAAATCCAACTCCACCCACCTTCCACATCCCTAAACCTACCCGCCTCCACCACTTAACCTTGCCATCTCCACCCCCTGGATGGATCTTGTGTACTGCAGTGAGGGACTATTGTATTTTTTTTTGAGCAGTGCGTAAATTCATTTTAATAATTTATAAAAAAAATTCTCTACCAAAATCCAAAAGTAATACCCAACTATTTTCCTTCCTATAAACCCCTCACTGAAAAACACCACTTTAGGAGAACTGAGTTTATTTCTGCAGTTTACCTTTTATTAATTGGAGAACTAAACTATACATTTTTCAGAATTATGAAATGTATGATTTAACTCACGATGGATTATTTATGACAGTCTTGAGAGCATCCACCAGGTCTTTGGACTGCATTGAGTCGATATCAAGAACAACAGCAGCTCCTTTGGTTTTCATGTGCATTAGATTATCGGGCTGGTCACCCCACAGTGGCAAGCCCACCATTGGGACACCATGATAAATAGCCTCATACAGTCCATTTGTCCCACCGTGGGTTATGAAGGCCTTTGTTTTTGGATGACCTATCAGATAAAATGAAGTCTGAATCTATCTGACATCAATTAATGTTCTTTATGTATAATAAGCAAACGTGACAACACTTTCCTTACCAAGCAAATCATTCTGTGGGATCCAGTCATAGAGTTTTGTGTTGGGGGCAAGAGTTTCTGGTGTTTTCCCATTATAACGCCAAACAACCTGTGCAAATACACATATGCAGAATTTATTAACAGCTACTTTAGAGCACTGAGCATATGAACACTGCAACAGGTTTATAGAAAAGTTTGGTTTTGTAAAACCTGTATTTATTTTTCCTATTGAGAAATATATTTTCAATGAAAACATGTACCACCAAACCTTTCAATACATACTTACATACCTGGGTCTTAATGATCAACAAATACATAGAGCACATCAAATATGGTAAACAGACAAGCTCAAACATAATTGCATGATGTGTGAAAAACAGTGTGGTTTGTTCTCGTGTGTCACGTAAGTACGCTTGAGCTGCCATTGACCATATTTGATGTGCTCTATGTATTTACATTGGTCAATGTTTATACATGTCTCTTTAAAACACTTAGATTAAGCTGCTTGATTTGTATGGATTACTTTTGTGATGTCTTTATGAACTTTTGGAAGAAAATGCAGGAGAAGAAATCAGATGTTTTGTAGAAAATATCATCATGTGTTTTAAAGATGAAAAACATAAATTGAATGGGTTTGGAAGGACATTAGGGGGAGTAATTGATGAGATTTTTTTGACTATTTTCAATAGTTTTGGGTCAACTATTTGTAATTCATGATGATTGATTGGTAGTGCATTATTACCTCATAAAATAGATCATCAAATATATTAAGTACATGTTTTTTTTAATTTCGGATTGAAATTTCTAAAGTAAAAATGGATGGAAAAATATTTCCAAAATTAAGGCAGCTAAAAAGTCAGTGATTACTGTTCTTTTGCTATAAAAGGGTAGTTAAACACCTTTTGTGGGATTTTACCAAGAGCAGAAGCAATAGTGTTTGCTCTTTCCAATGTCAGGTTGCCCAACATGGAACCCAGTGAGAAGACAACGATGCCATGATCTCCTGAGCTCTGAACAAACTCCTCCAGGTCCTAAAAGACAAACCAACTGAAATCATTTTCCATCAGAAACGTAATGTAACAGTTTACAAAATGGAAGTGACACTATAAAAATCCAGTTATATCTTTTGAGGTCAATGGAGCCAAATCAGATCCCTCTCCATTCATATACATCTGGGATTAAATTACGATGTAACTTGTTCCATTCGAGTAAGTATTCCTTTCATGAAGGATGCATGCTTTGATGCAAAAACATGTAAAATGCATCAAGAATATTCAAGAAAAGCATACATTTCAAAATAATATATGGCATTACTTTTGACAGAGGCTTGGCTGGTTTGCAGTGTAGTCCTCCAACAAATTTAAAATTCGGCAGTAGTGGACGTGGATACTCGAAATCCCAGTAAGTTCTAATCAACCAGATGTCGGCTTTTCCAGCGGTCTCACACATTGTTGTGGGTGTGCCTGTGACAAACGCAAATATAGTGCAACTATACGTTAATGTACAGTGGGTCAAGTGCTCAAACATTTAGCTTTCTTCTGCTTTATCTACAGTGTTCTGATCCTGATCTCTTTACATACACAACATATAACAATATAAAGATATTCCAGGTAGACAGACACTAAAGGGGTGTCATGACACAAAAAGTGCAAAAACCCAGAGCTGTTGGTGCACATACTGGAAATATTAATTTATTTAAAAAAAAACTTTGCTCAAGTTTTCACTGTAGTAATTACTAAGATATTCTGAATTATGACAACAGCTCATGCATTAAAGCCTAGTAATAATTACCCAATATTTCAGTGTAGAGTTTATCTATAGTAAACTTCATGCTCAATGGAAATATAATCGTATGTATGACATAGAGGAGCATGTTTTCAACTCTCTCTGTGAAGCTCATATGATCGGTGAGGTGATCTTGCAAAGCGACCGCAGGAACGTAGGATGGCGGCGCAGGCATCTGACCACAAAGCCGCTCTGCGATGTACGCGAACGTTCCGCGCGTCGACAGGACGTGTGGGATATTCAGCTTCTGTGCCATCAAGTCAGGGAATAGCATCATCGGATCAGATAAAAGCACATCATAATGAGATTCCCGAAGCGTGTGTAAAAGATCCTCATGAAACATGCCCTTGGATATATCCGTAAGGAACGCCATAAAGTTGGAAAAAACTCTCCAGACCAGGAAGTCTCCCTTGTATTTGGTGGCTGTGTCATTTGTCCCGAGATGAATCATATCTCTCAACACAGAATCAGCCTGTTCTTTCTCCATGTTGACTTTATACACGATAAAATCGAACCGCTCCTTCCGTGTGTGCGGTACAGTAGGTGATGAAGAACTGACCAGAACAGTCACACTGTGGTTACGATCGACCAGCGCGTCAATGATCGCACGCATGTTGTGCCAGTGACTGTACTCGCCTGGCAACACCAAAACCTTGCCAGCTTCTACTCCACACAGCAGTACAAGCACAAATAAAGTCCCAGAAATCATGGTCAAATGTTTCTGCTTCTGAAAGGGCATCTGGGAAACGAGGATCAGAGTGTATAGTCTATGTGCACAACAGGATTTGGGCAAAGGTCACGTTGCATTATTGCTTTGTCCCCAATCCACCTTTCTAACTACACCTCACGACGCTTCGCACCAGAGTAATAACTTGTCAAACTGACTGTAAATCACTTGCATTTCATCTCCTTGTTCATAGCGGGTTGCAGATCATAGTTAAAGGTGCATATACTGCCACCTACTATACCGGAGTGAGTGTGTAAAATCATTCGCATTCATTCATCTCGGCTGTGGCTAGAAGGGACACAGCGGCCGCACGAGACGTAATATCTCCCTGGATTCACAGGAAGAAAGCGAAAAAATAAAATAGAATAAAAAAAAATTCAAAGGGATGTTGTCTCTAGACCACATATTCTACCTTTATGGAATATCTGTATTGATAGTTTTATGGCATATAATTTGGAAATCACCTCATAAATAATTAAAAACAAATAAAGTAAAAAAAAAAAAGTAAAATACATTTATTTCACACTCATTTATAAATATGACCACAGTAACTATTTCCTTGTAAACAGATTTCATTGTCATATTTTTGAGGTCTACGTACAGAAAGTTTTTTGTTTTGGAGTTGTTCTTATTCACTCAGTTTTTAGTTAGACTACTGCTGGTTTGTTAGAGATCATGTCCAGCTTTCAACTTTATTTGGAATATACATATATACATACATACATAATAAATATACTTACGACAGTCAATCCATAAGGAATATTATTTGATTTTTTTGTTTTTTTGTTGGCAAAGTTTGGTTAAATGCAAGTAAGTTGATTATAAAGCATTATTTTAACCTTTGAAGTCAGAAGCTAAACAATACTTATATTAAATAACAGAAGCTAAACCTATTTATAATCTGATAAACAAGAAAGCTGTTAAGTGCAAGCATTTCCATGTTTTTATTTAGTAGGCCTATATACATGTGGAACAAGTATGAAGGTAAAATAGTAGCAAAACCAGAGCTTGGTGATTTGAATGTGAGAACTCGTCATATTAATATTGGTATTTGTAAGTTGAAATTTAAACTCAGCTCTGATGTGTAAAGCTGAATCTTCTGATTTACACACACAGACACTTATCGAAACACCCGTGTTTTGAATTCAAATTCGAAGTTGCAGATTAATAGTTACAAATGTGTAAAATGATAGGCAAAATGACAGACACAAATGTGTACAACATATTTACTTTTGCACTTTACTTCAGTTTCACTCTACAACCACAAGTCAGCTTGTATAGCCTCTCAGAACTGGCAGGACAGCTTCAAAATCTAAGGCTTTGACATATTCCTGTAGCAAAACACACTTGTGCACTTGTACATGCAGGTGTGAGAGTACAGATCTGGGGGGCAAATTAAGCCATCTTATTGGTCGATGACCAAAATTCAGTTTCACGGTATGACTAATTTTATTTCACAGTAACTATATATTTCATGATATAGTTATGTATATATGTAGCCTAGTTATTCGACAAAATCGACAAAGCAAACTCAAAATACATTAGAAATGAAAACCTTGTTTGATTTTTATTTACTTTGGCAAATTATTTTAATAAAAACACACTCAACTTTTAGATCAACTGCCCCCAACTGACTGATATTAAATGCAACTTGTTAAACTTTAAATAAGGTGTGTCTGAATATGAATTTTTAAATCTCATGTTATTCCTTATAAACAGCTATCTGAAGCAAAACTGCTCTGAAATGCAGCATATTTTGTGAGAAAAACTGACATGCATTAGAACAAAAGTACTTCTTTCAGGATCAGAATCAATCAATTAGTATTGAACAGTTATTGGATTTCATTCAGCAAATAATGCAGAATGTTTTATGTCACTCTTAACTATGGGCTTTTACTACACACATGTATTGCACTCACCTGTCACCCTTTTTACACAGAACACAGAGAATAGATGGACCATTCATTTTTGTCATAGTTCAATAGTAGTAAAAACATGACGGCAGAAAGAAAAGGGTTTCCTGCACTATATTTAACCTGAGGCACTTTTAATTTATTTTACATGAACATTCACATGTATTTCAAGTTTGGAATGTAGACTAAATGCACACTGGCCATCATACACACGTGACAACACACATACCACAGTCAACTGATGGCAATGCTTCTATGGAAACCTACTTTGCATTCACTCTTTTTTACTCTTTTGTGCTTTGGCATCAGGACGAGTCTTTCTGAAACATTTACGGAAAAGGCAACGGCATGTTTTAATGAAGAGGAATGTGATCAGTGCAACGATTGAGAGTAAGAAGGCCACTACATCCAGGCAGTGGTACTGATACCAGCTCAGATCATGAGCCTGAACTCGTAGATGTTTAGCTCCTTTATGCCGCATCACAAATTCGATCCAGTAAACTGCCCGGTCCAGAGGCTTCATCGGCTGATCATGGTGGATTCTGGACAGTCTCCTGATGCTCTCCTTGTACCTTATTAGAGATGAAAAAGAAGCGCTGCTTAACACAAGACAAGCTCTAGAAAAGCACAAACGTTTCTAAATATAGAATGAGACAAGCCATGCTTTAAACTAGAGATTTGTACCATAGCATCAGGAATTATGTGAATACTGACTTTGGCCATTGTAATCAAATAGCCAAAAAGAAAACATTTATATACTCTAATGTACAGTGCTCAAATAAATTAAGGGAACACTTAATTGGATCTCGAAATAAATTTTTCAGTTGAAAATCTTGACTTTTATACATGTACAGTGTGTATAGAAAAGAATCAGCCCCTTTAATATAATCACATTTTTGCTTTGCAGCCTGATAAAAATATTTTTTTTGTTTTGTTTTATCCAACTGTATTTACTCAGTGCTACTTATAACATCCAAGTGAAAGACATGAAACTTACATGTCAGAAAAAAAAAACACAATCACTGAGTTGGAAAAAGGATTAGCATCTCCTAAAAATGACTTACAAACTCAATCAGGTGTAGCTGATCACCTTCTCAATGGCACACAAAGCCATTTTGCCTTTCAGCTGTGCTCATTTTGATCAGCTCAGCATGAAAAGAGCTTTCCTGGAGAATTTCAGCTCTTGGTAGAGCAACTGAAGCAAACAATCAACTATTGGTGACAAAGCACTGTCAAAAGATCTCTGGTATAAAGTTGTGGAAAGGAGATGGCTAACAAAACAATTCCAGCAGGGACTGGAGCTCTTCTCAGGATAGAAGGAGAAATGGATGAGGTAAAATACCAACAAATTATTGAGGAAAATCTGCTGCCCTCTGCCAGAGCGCTGTCAACATGACAATGACCCAAAGCCCACAGAAAAACTGATACACAGTGTTTGAAGGAGATGTCCTTTCATGGCCTCGTCAGAGTCTAGACTTGAACCTCCCTGAAAATCTGTGGAATGACGTCTGCAGTCTGCAGTCCACAAACACTCACCATCAGACTGAACTGAACTTGATGGCAGAAGGTTTGGAAACCATAGCCACTTTGAATGGCTAAGGACTGCCCAAGAGGCCATATGACTGACAGATGAAGCAACCAATCACGTTTCATTTTGTGACACGTCATGTTTAGGGGCGTGGAGATGTCCTCACAATAACAGACCGTGTTTAAAACTCTTGGACATATTTTAAAGCTGCAGTAGGGAACTTTTGACGCTCTAGCGGTAAATAAACATAACTGCTTGCGTCTTGCGGAAGAACATCGTAGCCGGAACTACATCTCTGTGTATATGTCTATGAAGAATCACAAAGGTACTGGGTTACTCCGCCGCGGTATCCCCGAAGCAATCTAAAATAGTCCGAATATAAACACTTATTATAGGTGCACCCTAGTGATTCAGGACAAGCCAAAAACACGGTTTGGAAAATGGATTCATGGTGTACTCGCTTATTATATAAATTTTTCTTCATTTTGAACACAAACAAAGTTACGGACCGCAGCTCTGATTGGTTGTTTTTTACCGGGAGCGCATGACTTTCTGCAAATGGCAATAGGACACTGGGAGGAGCCAGAGGAGCTTGATTTTTTTCACAGATTATCTGTCTCATATTCTACTGTCAGGACATAATGACAGGTTTAACAAATATGTAAAAAATATTTTTTTACAAAAGTTCCCTAAAGCACCTTTAAAGATTCTATAAAGCGAGCTTATAATATTTTACATACTTCTGAAAATCCAGTGTTTACTTGATCCTAATAAGTGCTCACTGTCACAGTTGTAAACACAACAACATATATTGGTTTCATTGCACATTTGTTTCAGAATGTTAAAGAACGTGACACCTGTATAATTCAACCAATACGATTACAACTTCGAAACTTCGAAAATGTTTCCAATTTTGTGTGCCGCATTCATTTTGTGTGACATTCAGCCAACAGTACGTGTATATGACAGCTGAGGCTGAGACTAAGTCTGGATGGTCGAAGTTAGTATAGAAAAATCCCAACAAACTAAAGGCTGTAATTAAAGCAAAAGGTGGTCCAACAAAATACTAATCCTTTTCCAAACTCAGTGAATCTGTTTTTCTTTCTGATGTACTGAGACTGTTCTCATTAGAGTTACAAATGACCTGATCTTTTCATCTGATCATGGTTGTATCTCTCTTTCAGTGCCATTGGATCTAAACACTGCATTCGACACTATTGACCACAACAATCTTTTGAATAGACTTGAACACTTTGTTGGCATTAATGGAAGTGCATAAGCATGGTTAAAATCATATTTATATGTCCGCTATCAATTTGTAGCAGTGAACGATATGGTATCATATCAATCACAAGTAAAGTGAAGTACCTCAAGGCTCAGTATTAGTGCTGTTACTCTTCACGGTTTACATTTTACCCTTGCTAAATATCAGGAAACCGAGTGTAAGCTTTCACTTTTATGCTGATAATATCAGCTCTTTATTACTTTGCAGCCTGGTGAAACCTACCAATTTGAAACAGAATGCAGTCTATATAAAAAAAAACTGGATGATGAGTAATTTCTTACTGCTAAATTTGGAAAAAATAGCTGTTATTTATAGGACCTAAAAACTCATGTACTCATGCATGTAATAACCTATAACACTGTCTAAGACTCGATGGCTGCTCTATCAGTTATTTGTCATCAGTTAGGAACCTAGGTGTGCTATTTGATAGCAATCTTTCCTTAGAAAGCCACAATCCTTGAATTTGTAAAAATGCACTTTTCCATCTAAAAAATTGATCTAAATTATGACCTATGCTCTCAATGTCAAATGCAGAAATGTTAATCGATGCATTTATGACCTCAAGGTTAGATTATTGTAATGCTTTATTGAGTGGTTGTTCTGCACGCTTAGTAAACAAACTACAGCTAGTCCAAAATGCAGCAGCAAGAGTTCTTACTAGAACCAGGAAGTATGACCATATTAGCCCGGTCCTGTCAACTATGCACTGGCTCCCTATCAAACATCGTATAGATTGTACAATCTTGCTTAATATTTATAAAGCCTTAAATGGTTTAGCACCTCAGTATCTGAACAAGCTATTACATTATAGTTCTCCATGTTCACTGCTTTCTTAAAACTCAGGCAATTTGATAATAACAAAAATATCAAAATCAACTGCGGGCGGCAGATTCTTTTCCTGTTTAGCGCTTAAACTCTGGAATAACCTACCTAACATTGTTCGGGAGGCAGACACACTCTTGCAGTTTAAATCTAGATTAAACCCACATCTCTTTGACCTGGCTTACAAATAGCACACTAATATGCTTTTAACATCCAAATCAGTTAAATGATTTTTAGGCTGCATTAATTAGGTAAACCGGAACCGGGAACTCCCTGTACTGAGCTGGATGATGACATGACTGAATTCAGTGTTGAACTGCCTTTAACTGAAAAATGAGTGTTTACTACTGTAATTCTTTATTATTGACACTATTACTAAACAATGCTGTACAGTTGCTTTGACACAATCTGTATTGTTAAAAGTGCTATATAAATAAAGGTGACGACTTGTCATGTTGGTGTTATTTTTTTCACTTGGATGCTGTAAGTTGCACTGAGTAAATACAGCTGGATAAAACAAAAACTATATCCACCTTAATTTCAGGCTGTAAAGCAACACAATGTGATTCTATTAAAGGGGATGACTATTTTCTATACCCACTTTGTGTAAGTCATTGTGAACAAAATAATGTGACAACATTTGTTCACTGGAAACCAAAATCATGGATTCAAAATTGTTAAAATAACTAGTCAAATGCAAATGCAAAAGTTTACAGAGCTTTATATTTATTCTCAATACTTTGCATTTTAAAATCAACTTCTAAATGTCAGTTTAGTACGAACATGAGTTCGTCAACAGCATCATTGACTTTGACATCCAGAAACTGCCTACTGGAGGAATTCATTGCCCACTGCACTAATGTTATCTGACAATGGCTCTGTGAGTTTCATCCCAGTACCTAACAGCAGTGAGGTTAATGTAAGCTAGCATGTGGAGGTCTTGTGACCCTCCAGGGACATTCCTCTCATATGTACTCAGTATGAACCTCCTCTCATCCGTGAAGTGAATGTGGCTCCAACGGTGGACCTGCCAATTCTGGTGTTCTCTGGCAAATGCCAATCGAGATGCACAGTGCTGTGTTGTGAGCATGTCTCAATACATGGAGTCTCTTTCTAACAGTTTATTCAGAAACATACAATCCCTGCCGGACCGAGACTGGAAGTCACAACCTTTGGAGTCCCTCTCCCTGTCACGGGGTGTGTACTGGACAGAGGACTCAGATGCAGAGTTAGAAAAGGAGAATCTTTATTCTCACCACAAAACACAAAATAACATAAACAATAACGAAAAGCTCTGGCGCACACAGATCTCCGAGCTGGCCAGCACACTGCGGACCACTCGCACTGCCGGATCTCCGAGTTACAGATCCTTTGACACAAGAACAGAAGGTGAGACTGATACTGAGAAACAGTGCAAAACATGGGCAAAGACAAAACAATCTACTCACAACCACAGACAGAAAAGCAGAGACATATAAAGGGAGTGGGGGAATGAGCAACAGGTGAGGAGAATAAGCTCGTGATCTGCACAACCCCGCCATGATTAGCGCCGATTGCCCAGACCACGAGCTACTGAACAGACAGGACAACACAGACCACAGGGGAAGCTGAGACGGCACCCTGCACCGTGACAGTACCCCCCACCTCAGGGATGCCTCCTGGCGTCCCCGGAAGGACTCACCATGACGCTGATGAAATTGATCAATGAGAGCGCGATCCAGAATATCGCGAGCCGGAACCCAGCATCTCTCCTCCGGACCATAACCCTCCCAGTCTACCAGATATTGATGACCTCTACCCCTACGCCGAACATCAATGAGCCGCCGTACAGTATAGGCAGGCGACCCCTCGATGAGCCTAGGAGGCGGAGGGGCAGAGGTCAGGGGCTGAAGGGGGGAGTGAAAGGCAGGTTTAATCTTAGAAACGTGGAAAACCGGGTGGATCCTTCTAAACTGAGGGGGTAATTTGAGCCGAACTGACACCGGACTAAGCACCTTGGCTATGATAAACGGTCCAACAAATTTGGGTCCCAGTTTACGTGAGGGCAGTCTGAAGTTAATGTCCTTAGTAGACAACCAGACTCTCTGACCACACACGTAAAGTGGGGGCTTAGTACGGTGACGGTCCGCCGATACCTTGTTCCTCTCGCCAGTCCGAGTGAGGGCTTCTCTGTCGATCCTCCAAGTACGGAGGCATCTCTGAATAAACGCATGCACGGAGGGAACAATGGCATCGGATTCTTGAGAGGGGAATAGAGGTGGCTGGTAGCCTAAACAGCACTGGAAGGGAGACAAACCCCTAGATGAGACCGGGAGGGAGTTATGCGCATACTCTACCATGGTCAACCTGGAACTCCAAGATGACGGTTCAGCCGACGCCACACAGCGCAGGACTCTCTCCAAATCTTGGTTTGAACGCTCGGCCTGACCATTAGTCTGTGGGTGATAACCGGAAGATAGGCTTGCAGTCGCCCCCAGCTGTCGACAGAACTCTGTCCAAAACTTAGACACAAACTGGGGACCTCTGTCAGAAACCACGTTCACCGGGAGGCCATGATTACGGAAAACATGATCTAAGACCGTAGTCGCTGTCTCCCTCGCTGACAGCAATTTGGGGAGGGGAATAAAATGGACCGCCTTTGAGAACCTGTCCACCACAGTGAGAACCACCGTCTTGCCCCTAGATGGAGGCAAGCCAGTCACAAAGTCCATCGCTATGTGTGACCAGGGCCGCGAAGGGACCGACAACGGCTGAAGTAGCCCTGCAGGGGGTCGATTGGATCCCTTACCCGAAGCGCAAATTGGACAGGCCGACACAAACCGTCGAGCATCCTGAGCCACGGACGGCCACCAAAACCGCTGCTTGATTAACCTACAAGTACGAGTCGCTCCAGTTTGGCAAGCTAGACTAGAAGAGTGGCCCCACTGAAGTACGCTAGTTCGGACTGACTCAGGTACAAAGAGCAGACCCTCTGGGCATCCAGTGGGAACAGAAGCATGGCGTTGTGCCGCGCGGACCTTGGACTCCACCCCCCAGGTGACCGCAGCTACAACCCGTTTGGGATGCAAAATGGCCACCGGGAGGGTGGGACTAGCCTCAGCCTCAAAAACCCGCGACAGCGCATCAGGTTTACCATTCTTAGAGCCACTGGAGCGGTGGGCGAGTGAATGAGGTGAAATCTAATCTCCTCAGCATGATTACCCGACAAAGTTAATGTGACAAACTGAGTGGTGTGAGTGATATTAGTGAGATGGGTGCCACAAAGTGTCCTGGCAGAAATAGGTTCGGCCAGTGCAACAGCCGAAATCCCCAGACGAGCTGCCAGTCTGGAATCCATGAAGTCGCCCTCCGCTCCAGAGTCAATCAATGCTGAAACCTGGAAAACAGCTCCCCCAAACTGTACTGAAGCTTGGAACTCTGAACGGCCACAAGGTGGCAGTTGAGTTGTAGTGACGCTCACCATGCTCCTCTCCCTTGCGTGAAAAGCGTCGCCCTGCCACAGGGCACGCCGCTACCACGTGACCCACCTCACCGCAGTACAGACAGAGCTGATTATCCAGGCGACTGCGTCGCTCTCCTATAGTCAGCCGTGCTCTCACAATCTGCATGGGCTCCTCCTCCGGGAGGATGCGGCGTTGAGACATCGTGTCACAAGCTGCAGCATAAGGAACCCCAGTGACGTGTTCATGGGGACTCCCCTCTCTACGGTGCCGAGAACGGAGTGTAATCCGGTCATCGACCCGAATGGCGAGATCGATAAGCCCATCCAAGCCAGGGGGCAGCTCTAGTGAATAGATCTCGTCCTTCACCTGCTCAGCCAGGCCGTGGAGGAAGAGATCCCAGAGAGCCTTCTCATTCCAGCCGCAGGATGTGGCGAGCGTACGGAACTGAATAGAGTAACCGGACAACGACTGCTCTCTCCTGAAGCATCGACAATGCTCGTGCTGCCTCAATACCCTGTGCCGAGCGGTCAAACACCTTGCGCAGCTCCCTCGAGAATGCCTCAAGTGACGCAAAACAGTCATGTTTGCTGTCCCACATAGCCGTTACCCACTCTCTCGCTTGACCAACCAGGAGAGTGATGACGAACGCCACCCGGGATTGCTCCGTGGGGAAACAGGAAGGCTGGAGAGTAAAAGTCAGCGAACACTGGGACAGAAATGATTGACATGAGTCGGGCTCACCCGAGTATGGAGCAGGTGGATTGAGTCGCGGTTCCGCGTGGCGAGGAGCAGGTGGGACAGACGGGGCATCCGGAACAGACGGGGCCGCTGAGGGGTTGGCCTGCAGCTGGTCAAGCCGTTCGGCTAGCCGGTTGAGCTGGAGAGCAGTGTCCGAGTAGGCGCGACGAGAAGCTGCAATTTCCTCCTGCTGTCGACCCAGAAGAGAGCCCTGCTGCTGAAGAGCTCGGCACAGCTCCGTTGGTGAACAGACAGGACAACACAGACCACAGGGGAAGCTGAGACGGCACCCTGCACCGTGACACGCCCTCAGTCCCTCTCTCTAACCATTAGGCCACGACTTCCCAAAGACCTCCTCTGTGCCGGAAATCCAACTGCACCCACCTTCCACATCCCTAAACCTACCCGCCTCCACCACTTAACCTTCCCATCTCCACCCCCTGGATGGATCTTGTGTACTGCAGTGAGGGACTATTGTATTTTTTTTGAGCAGTGCGTAAATTTATTTTAATAATTTATAAAAAAAAATTCTCTACCAAAATCCAAAAGTAATACCCAACTATTTTCCTTCCTATAGACCCCTCACTGAAAAACACCACTTTAGGAGAACTGAGTTTATTTCTGCAGTTTACCTTTTATTAATTGGAGAACTAAACTATACATTTTTCAGAATTATGAAATGTATGATTTAACTCACGATGGATTATTTATGACAGTCTTGAGAGCATCTACCAGGTCTTTGGACTGCATTGAGTCGATATCAAGAACAACAGCAGCTCCTTTGGTTTTCATGTGCATTAGGTTATCGGGCTGGTCACCCCACAGTGGCAAGCCCACCATTGGGACACCATGATAAATAGCCTCATACAGTCCATTTGTCCCACCGTGGGTTATGAAGGCCTTTGTTTTTGGATGACCTATGAGATAAAATGAAGTCTGAATCTATCCGACATCAATTAATGTTCTTTATGTATAATAAGCAAACATGACAACACTTTCCTTACCAAGCAAATCATTCTGTGGGATCCAGTCATAGAGTTTTGTGTTGGGGGCGAGAGTTTCTGGTGTTTTCCCATTATAACGCCAAACAACCTGTGCAAATACACATATGCAGAATTTATTAACAGCTACTTTAGAGCACTGAGCATATGAACACTGCAACAGGTTTATAGAAAAGTTTGGTTTTGTAAAACCTGTATTTATTTTTCCTATTGAGAAATATATTTTCAATGAAAACATGTAACACCAAACCTTTCAATACATACTTACATACCTGGGTCTTACTGATCAACAAATACATAGAGCACATCAAATATGGTAAACAGACAAGCTCAAACATAATTGCATGATGTGTGAAAAACAGTGTGGTTTCTTCTCGTGTGTCACGTAAGTACGCTTGAGCTGCCATTGACCATATTTGATGTGCTCTATGTATTTACATTGGTCAATGTTTATACATGTCTCTTTAAAACACTTAGATTAAGCTGCTTGATTTGTATGGATTACTTTTGTGATGTCTTTATGAACTTTTGGAAGAAAATGCAGGAGAAGAAATCAGATGTTTTGTAGAAAATATCATCATGTGTTTTAAAGATGAAAAACATAAATTGAATGGGTTTGGAAGGACATTAGGGGCAGTAATTGATGAGATTTTTTTGACTATTTTCAATAGTTTTGGGTCAACTATTTGTAATTCATGATGATTGATTAGAAGTGCATTATTAAAATAGATCATCAAATATATTAAGTACATGTTTTTTTTTAATTTCGGATTGAAATTTCTAAAGTAAAAATGGATGGAAAAATATTTCCAAAATTAAGGCAGCTAAAAAGTCAGTGATTACTGTTCTTTTGCTATAAAAGGGTAGTTAAACACCTTTTGTGGGATTTTACCAAGAGCAGAAGCGATAGTGTTTGCTCTTTCCAATGTCAGGTTGCCCAACATGGAACCCAGTGAGAAGACAACGATGCCATGATCTCCTGAGCTCTGAACAAACTCCTCCAGGTCCTAAAAGACAAACCAACTGAAATCATTTTCCATCAGAAACGTAATGTAACAGTTTACAAAATGGAAGTGACACTATAAAAATCCAGTTATATCTTTTGAGGTCAATGGAGCCAAATCAGATCCCTCTCCAATCATATACATCTGGGATTAAATTACGATGTAACTTGTTCCATTCGAGTAAGTATTCCTTTCATGAAGGATGCATGCTTTGATGCAAAAACATGTAAAATGCATCAAGAATATTCAAGAAAAGCATACATTTCAAAATAATATATGGCATTACTTTTGACAGAGGCTTGGCTGGTTTGCAGTGTAGTCCTCCAACAAATTTAAAATTCGGCAGTAGTGGACGTGGATACTCGAAATCCCAGTAAGTTCTAATCAACCAGATGTCGGCTTTTCCAGCGGTCTCACACATTGTTGTGGGTGTGCCTGTGACAAACGCAAATATAGTGCAACTATACGTTAATGTACAGTGGGTCAAGTGCTCAAACATTTAGCTTTCTTCTGCTTTATCTACAGTGTTCTGATCCTGATCTCTTTACCTACAGAATATATAACAATATAAAGATATTCCAGGTAGACAAACACTAAAGGGGTGTCATGACACAAAAAGTGTAAAAACCCAGAGCTCTTGGTGCACATACTGGAAATATTATTTATTTAAAAAAAAAAATCTTTGCTCAAGTTTTCACTGTAGTAATTATTAAGATATTCTGAATTATGACAACAGCTCATGCATTAAAGCCTAGTAATAATTACCCAATATTTCAGTGTAGAGTTTATCTATAGTAAACTTCATGCTCAATGGAAATATAATCGTATGTATGACATAGAGGAGCATGTTTTCAACTCTCTCTGTGAAGCTCATATGATCGGTGAGGTGATCTTGCAAAGCGACCGCAGGAACGTAGGATGGCGGCGCAGGCATCTGACCACAAAGCCGCTCGGCGATGTACGCGAACGTTCCGCGCATCGACAGGACGTGTGGGATATTCAGCTTCTGTGCCATCAAGTCAGGGAATAGCATCATCGGATCAGATAAAAGCACATCATAATGAGATTCCCGAAGCGTGTGTAAAAGATCCTCATGAAACATGCCCTTGGATATATCCGTAAGGAACGCCATAAAGTTGGAAAAAACTCTCCAGACCAGGAAGTCTCCCTTGTATTTGGTGGCTGTGTCATTTGTCCCGAGATGAATCATATCTCTCAACACAGAATCAGCCTGTTCTTTCTCTATGTTGACTTTATACACGATAAAATCGAACCGCTCCTTCCGTGTGTGCGGTACAGTAGGTGATGAAGAACTGACCAGAACAGTCACACTGTGGTTACGATCGACCAGCGCGTCAATGATCGCACGCATGTTGTGCAAGTGACTGTACTCGCCTGGCAACACCAAAACCTTGCCAGCTTCTACTCCACACAGCAGTACAAGCACAAATAAAGTCCCAGAAATCATGGTCAAATGTTTCTGCTTCTGAAAGGGCATCTGGGAAACGAGGATCAGAGTGTATAGTCTATGTGCACAACAGGATTTGGGCAAAGGTCACGTTGCATTATTGCTTTGTCCTCAATCCACCTTTCTAACTACACCTCACGACGCTTCGCACCAGAGTAATAACTTGTCAAACTGACTGTAAATCACTTGCATTTCATCTCCTTGTTCATAGCGGGTTGCAGATCATAGTTAAAGGTGCATATACTGCCACCTACTATACCGGAGTGAGTGTGTAAAATCATTCGCATTCATTCATCTCGGCTGTGGCTAGAAGGGACACAGAAACGGCCGCACGAGACGTAAAATCTCACTGGATTCACAGGAAGAAAGCGAAAAAATAAAATAGAATAAAAAAAAATTCAAAGGGATGTTGTCTCTAGACCACATATTCTACCTTTATGGAATATCTGTATTGATAGTTTTATGGCATATAATTTGGAAATCACCTCATAAATAATTAATAACAAATAAAGTAAAAAAAAAAGTAAAATACATTTATTTCACACTCATTTATAAATATGACCACAGTAACTATTTCCTTGTAAACAGATTTCATTGTCATATTTTTTAGGTCTACGTACAGAAAGTTTTTTGTTTTGGAGTTGTTCTTATTCACCCAGTTTTTAGTTAGACTACTGCTGGTTTGTTAGAGATCATGTCCAGCTTTCAACTTTGTTTGGAATATACATATATACATACATACATAATAAATATACTTACAACAGTCAATCCATAAGGAATATTATTTGATTTTTTTGTTTTTTTGTTGGCAAAGTTTAGTTAAATGCAAGTAAGTTGATTATAAAGCATTATTTTAACCTTTGAAGTCAGAAGCTAAACAATACTTATATTAAATAACAGAAGCTAAACCTATTTATAATCTGATAAACAAGAAAGCTGTTAAGTGCAAGCATTTCCATGTTTTTATTTAGTAGGCCTATATGCATGTGGAACAAGTATGAAGGTAAAATAGTAGCAAAACCAGAGCTTGGTGATTTGAATGTGAGAACTCGCCATATTAATATTGGTATTTGTAAGTTGAAATTTAAACTCAGCTCTGATGTGTAAAGCTGAATCTTCTGATTTACACACACAGACACTTATCGAACACCGTGTTTTTAATTCAAATTCGAAGTTGCAGATTAATAGTTACAAATGTGTAAAATGATAGGCAAAATGACAGACACAAATGTGTACAACATATTTACTTTTGCACTTTACTTCAGTTTCACTCTACAACGACAGGTCGGCTTGTACAGTCTCTCAGAACTGGCAGGACAGCTTCAAAATCTAAGGCTTTGACATATTCCTGTAGCAAAACACACTTATACATGCAGGTGTGAGAGTGCAGATCTGGGGTGCAAATTAAGCCAATTTTATTGGTCGCTGACCAAAATTCAGTTTCACGGTATGACTAATTTTATTTCACAGTAACTATATATTTCATGATATAGTTATGTATATATGTAGCCTAGTTATTCGACAAAATCGACAAAGCAAACTCAAAATACATTAGAAATGAAAACCTTGTTTGATTTTTATTTACTTTGGCAAATTATTTTAATAAAAACACACTCAACTTTTAGATCAACTGCCCCCAACTGACTGATATTAAATGCAACTTGTTAAATTTAAATAAGGTGTGTCTGAATATAAATTTTTAAATCTCATGTTATTCCTTATAAACAGCTATCTGAAGCAAAACTGCTCTCAAATGCAGCATATTTTGTGAGAAAAACTGACATGAATTAGAACAAAAGTACTACTTTTAGGATCAGAATCAATCAATTAGTATTGAACAGTTATTGGATTTCATTCAGCAAATAATGCAGAATGTTTTATGTCACTCTTAACTATGGGCTTTTACTACACACATGTATTGCACTCACATGTCACCCTTTTTACACAGAACACAGAGAATGGATGGATGTCACCTTTCATTTTTGTCATAGTTTAATAGTAGTAAAAACATGACGGCAGAAAGAAAAGAGTTTCCTGCACTATTTTTAACCTGAGGCACTTTTAATTTATCTTACATGAACATTCACATGTATTTCAAGTTTGGAATGTAGACTAAATGCACACTGGCCATCATACACACGTGACAACACACATACCACAGTCAACTGATGGCAATGCTTCTATGGAAACCTACTTTGCATTCACTCTTTTTTACTCTTTTGTGCTTTGGCATCAGGACGAGTCTTTCTGAAACATTTACGGAAAAGGCAACGGCATGTTTTAATGAAGAGGAATGTGATCAGTGCAACGATTGAGAGTAAGAAGGCCACTACATCCAGGCAGTGGTACTGATACCAGCTCAGATCATGAGCCTGAACTCGTAGATGTTTAGCTCCTTTATGCCGCATCACAAATTCGATCCAGTAAACTGCCCGGTCCAGAGGCTTCATCGGCTGATCATGGTGGATTCTGGACAGTCTCATGATGCTCTCCTTGTACCTTATTAGAGAAGAAAAAGATGCGCTGCTTAACACAAGACAAGCTCTAGAAAAGCATAAACGTTTCTAAATATAGAATGAGACAAGCCATGCTTGTGCATTTGTATGTACTATTCTGTATGTATTATTTTCTTTGAGCTGAAATTATAATTGTAGTGTAAATTTTTGTTCAAAATCCAATGTAAATGTAGAAATTACAAACATTTTACAACCTGTCCCTATCCTTTTAAGTAAAACAAACAAACAAACAAACAAAAGCGTTATTTCTAAACTAAGGAAACTAACTGGAAATGGCCTTTAGTAATACATTATTTCAAAGGTAATTTCAAATTTATAAAGGACTAACTCACGATGGATTATTTATGACAGTCTTGAGAGCATCCACCAGGTCTTTGGACTGCATTGAGTTGATATCAAGAAAAACAGCAGCTCCTTTGGTTTTCATGTGCATTAGATTATCGGGCTGGTCAGCAAACAGTGGCAAGCCCACCATTGGGACACCATGATAAATAGCCTCATACAGTCCATTTGTCCCACCGTGGGTTATGAAGGCCTTTGTTTTTGGATGACCTATCAGATAAAATGAAGTCTGAATCTATCTGACATCAATTAATGTATAATAAGCGCACATGACAACACTTTCCTTACCAAGCAAATCATTCTGTGGGATCCAGTCATAGAGTTTTGTATTGGGGGCGAGAGTTTCTGGTGTTTTCCCATTATAACGCCAAACAACCTGTGCAAATACACATATACATATAGATTTAGGGCACTGAGCATAATAACACTTAAGCAGCAAGTTTATTGAAAACTCTGGTTATGTAAAAAAAAGTGTATTTATTTACATATAATTTTTTTAAACCCTTTTAAATGTTCACCTATAGATATGGGATTATTAAGAGAGTACATCATTGCTTTGAATGATGAGAAGATTAATTGAGGCTTCAATTCACATATAAACACATACATAGAGCGAATCAATAATGATAAACAGAGAAGCTCAAATGTGCTTGCTTAATGCGCAAGAACCAGCAAGGTTTGCTCTCACTGCTGTTGCCCATATTTAAAGAGTACTGTATGTGCATTGATCGATTTTTATATGTGAATAAATACCTAAATTAAATCTATTCATTATGTAAAGCAATTGTGTCTCTTCAGAAGACTTGGATTAAATTGCTTGATTCATATGGATTACTGTTATGATGTTAAGACTTCTTTGATTGGATTTTGAATGGAGGGACAGAAATCTCACATTTCATTAAACATCTTCATTTGTGTTTCGAAGATGAACAAAAGTGTTATGGACTTGAAACAACATGATGATGAGTAATTGATGAGAGAATTTTTTGGTTGAACTTTCCATAATTGACAGTGAGAACTTTATTGTCTCGTTAAAGACATTAAATACACAGTCTTGTACCTTTTGGTTTTTGGCACAGAAATCCCTACAGACAAAATTACTGGAAAAAATATTTCTAGAACCAAGGCAGCTATTCTATTACTATAAAAAGGAAATTACACACCTTTTGTGGGATTTGACCAAGAGCAGAAGCAATAGTGTTTGCTCTTTCCAAAGTCAGGTTGCCGATCATGGAACCCAGTGAGAAGACAACGATGCCATGATCTCCTGAGCTCTGAACAAACTCCTCCAGGTCCTAAGAGACAAACAAATCAGCACATCCAGTCACACAAAAAAAGAAAGCATTACAATAACAAAATTTAGCAATGAAAATTTCAGTTCAATTATTGCCCTGACATGTTTATTCCCTATATCCATCTTTTCTAATGGTTTAAAACTGAACTAATTGTTCCATCAGAAATGCCATTTCAAAGTTTGCCACATACAGTTTACATAATGGGACTGACACTGTAAATCCACAGCATCTTTTAAAGTCAACAGATTGTGGAATTGCAAATTTAAGAATCTTTTTAAGATCTGCTGATTCTACATTTTGACATAACATCACATGAAAAACTAAGGGGATACTGGTAGAAACTGTGGCTCAGTGGTAGAGCATTGTGTTAGCAGCGCAAAAGGATGTGGGTTTGATTCCCAGGGAACACATATACTGTTTAAAAAAATGTATAGTTTGAATGCACTGTAAGTCACTTTGGATAAAAGTGTCTGGTAAATGCATAAAGGTGAACTACATTGTATTGGGCAATCAAGATGAACATGATCAACATCAGTTTAAAGATTGAACATAGTTTCTAGTGAGTGGGGTTTACCAGTCTCTTTTCTTTCTGTCAAACTATGTGTGAATATTTACAGTTGCTTAAACTTGTTTTTTAGTCTAGGCATGCTAAGTGCTTACAAGACTTTAGACCAATTGATGTAAATTGGGTCTGTTTGAACTCTCAGTTTGGGGTACATTCTCACCTCTATTTAACCCCTGGGTGTAAGACCAATATGGACAAGGAATGCCCTCTGAATAGCTAAAATACAGTGCATTTCTGCTATAGTCAGACTCGATGACAGCAGTGCCACACAGCATGTTCTCAATAAAGAATCCTGCTGAAGATATAGCAGAATTTCCTTGTCTTTGCTTCTGATTTTCCAATAGGAGCTAAATGAGATCCCGCTCCCTACATCCACGGGCATGAAGTTGTTACTTGATCTATTCAAGCAAGGATTGATGCAATGTTTAAAGCAAAAAAAGGAAAAGGCATCAAGAATATTTCAGAAGAGCAGATATTTCAAAATAGATGGCAAAGCAAAGTCATTACCTTTGACAGAGGCTTGGCTGGTTTGCAGTGTAGTCCTCCAACAAATTTAAAATTCGGCAGTAGTGGACGTGGATACTCGAAATCCCAGTAAGTTCTAATCAACCAGATGTCTGCTTTTCCCATGGTCTCACACATTGTTGTGGGTTTGCCTGTGACATAAAGAAAAGTTATGCTACTTGTTGATTTACCGCCAGTCAACTAATCAGATATTTTGCTTTCTTTTGATTAATTTGCAGCAACCTTCTTGAACCCTCAAGAAAACTGTAAATAAAGGTTTTTTTTTTCAAATCCAATTGACAAAATAGGCTTAGGCTTACATGGCTTAAATCTAAGCAAACACTGCATTTTCATTTTATAGAAAAGAGCAAGTCTGACATTTTAAAACAGCCATCATTGCAAATACTCATGTCTTTTTTAATAGTATATGCCATAATAGTAATGCCAAGTACTAATGTCCTGAATAAATTATTTTTTAACTAATCAGTTGGAGGGATAATTCAATGACTCACTCAAAGACAGCCACTGTCATTAACTACTTGTGTATCTGTGTAACCTACAGAAAGAGTCGCTAAAAGCTCCCTTTACAAATGCTTGTAATGCACAATAACAAATAAATGAAATGATACAAATGATGCAAAAACCATAGAAGCCATTTCCCTTTCAGTCGGTCACTCTCGACGTCATGTTGGTGACTGACGAAATTGGGATATCGCTTCGATAGACCAATTTTCTTTGAGTGTAAACTAAACGAGCCAATGGACATTGGCATGCAATTATTGCATCCAGCTGCCACTGATCACTACGTGAGTATAATAAGACAGCATGCAGACCAGCTTTTCGCTTCAAAGCAAAGCGTTAGTATCGTTCTGCTCAACTGTGTCTGCTGTGAACTATGAGTTCAGCACGCTCTCGGAAGCTCCATGTGTTGGAGGGAAGCGAGATGGCATGTTTTCCCAGTGTTATCCAATCTCACCTAATGAGGTAGTGTTTTGAAAATGGTGAGTGGAACTACTTGTTCTGAGCCCCTGCCAACACCTAATAGGGGTGCAGGCGCCTCGCACAGGGCACTAGAAGGGGCAGCAACCATGGCGCTTTGGTAGGGATCCCAATTATGTCGGTCACCGATGGGGCGTCAAGAGTGACTGACTGAAACTGAATGTCCCGGTTACATATGGTAACCCTTGGTCCCTGAATGAGGGAACGGAGATGGTTGCCATTAGGGCTGCACGATATTGGGAAAAAATTACATTGCGATATTTTATTTTTCTGTGATATATATTGCGATATGAAAACAAATTTTTTTCTTACAAACAAAAACAGGGTGAGCACACTTACATTCTCATTTTAAGTGATTTAAACATAGACTCCATAGTGTCAATTGATTAATATGCGTGAGGGAGAGAGAGCAAGACAGCATTTGTTTTGTTTGAAGACATTTAGCGTGCGGCCTGGGCTCGCGCGCGCTCTTTCTCTCATGCCAGTGACAGGTGCAATATTTGTAAATCAATAATTATTAATTTATTTTTAAATTACATTTATATCTGAATATATGTCAACCTATAGACTTTCAAACATCTAAGTGTCATGAATTAATATGAATCTGTGTACAAAATTACATATAAACATATTTTCCTATTGTATTTTGCCTGAAAACTCTTCCAGCACGCTTGCCTGTCACGTGAAAAATAGGCGTCTATCTATTTCTAGCATGCACGCATTTTCCGCTTGGCCCGAGCCGGGCTTCTCACGCAGGCAGTCTACAAGCTCTAACCTGTTAACATGGGAGCCGAATTAAAAACAGACACGCCACGCAGCTGAGACGCTTGCGCCACGCATCTAGTGTGTCGCCGGCCGCGCGCTCGCGCTCTCTCTCTCGCGCGCGCGCGCTCTCTGGCCCATACAGTTAATGAATAACGGATCAACTATGACAGCCTACATCGCACTTCCTGCGATGTGACTATCGTGGATTCGTACATTCGTACATCGCGATATCGATGCTTAAACGACACATCGTGCAGCCCTAGTTGCCATGGTTGCAGTACCTCCGCTGAGCTGCCGGGTCCCCGGCTCGGCTCCTCAGCGAAAAGCTTGTATGCATTGCACCTGCTGCCTTATTAGACTCACGCTGTGATCAGCGGCAGCTGGATGCAATAATTGTATGCCAAAGTGCATTGGCTTGTTTAGTTTACTCTCGAAGTAGATTAGTCTATCGAAACGATATCCCAATTTCGTCAGTCACCGACGTGACGTCTCCGTTCCCTCCTTCAGGGGTTATCATGCGTAACCAAGACGTTTCCACCACTGAAAAAAAAACAACATAAAACAAGGAACTTCCAACTTTTTATCTCACAATTCTTAAGGCATTTTTCTTTTCTTGCAATTTTATGTCGGAATTCTGAGAAAAGTCAGAACAGCAAGAAGTAAACTTGCAAGTGCGTATTTTTTTTTAAAAGTCCGAATTGTGAGATAAAAAGTCTCAATCACCTTTTTTATTTTTAATTAAGTGGCAGAATGGGCTTTGAAAAAAAAAAATGAGCCACTGGACAGTAACAGCACTCTAAGAACACCGGTAATGCAATCAAATAGATGGACTATTGTAAAATAATAAATATTATTTGTTAAAAATGTTTCTTATGTTTTCACTGTAATACTTACTAAGATATCTTACAGACCGAAATACTTTTAAATTATGAATGTAGCAAGATCATGCTATTAACGCCTATATGTTTGCAAAATACTTTCACACATTCTGTAACTTATATTTATTGAAAATTATTTAAAACATCAACTTCTTATGCCGCAAGTGCAAACAGCATCCGGAATAAAGATTACTGAACAATTAAAACATAAAAGTGTTACCCCATATTTCAGTGTAAATCTGATCAAAGGTGAACTTCATGTTCAGTCGAAATATAGATGTATGTATGATGTAGAGGAGCATGTTTTCAACTCTCTCTGTGAAGCTCATATGATCGGTGAGGTGATCTTGCAAAGCGGCTGCAGGAACGTAGGATGGCGGCGTAGGCATCTGACCACAAAGCCGCTCGAAAGTATACGAAAATGTTGCACGCAGCGACAGGACGTGTGGGATATTCAGCTTCTGTGCCATCAAGTCAGTGCATGGCATCATTGGATCAGAAAACAGCACATCATAATGAGATTCCTGAAGCATGTGAAAAAGATCCTCATTGTGAAACATGCCCTTGCATATGTCAGTAACCAGCAGCATGAAGTTTGACATCACTCGCCAGATGTTGACCACGGTCTCGTATTTACTGGCTGTGTCATTCATCCAGAGGTGAATGAAGTCAATCCACACAGCATTGGCCTCTTCTTTTTTCGTTTTGACTCTAAACACATTGAAATCGAACCGCTCCTTCCGTGTGTGCGGTACAGTAGGTGATGAAGAACTGACCAGAACAGTCACACTGTGGTTACGATCGACCAGCGCGTCAATGATCGCACGCATGTTGTGCCAGTGACTGTACTCGCCTGGCAACACCAAAACCTTGCCAGCTTCTACTCCACACAGCAGTACAAGCACAAATAAAGTCCCAGAAATCATGGTCAAATATATCTGCTTCTGGATAAGTGCAGTGCCATCTGGGGAATGAGGATCCAAGTGTATAGGTTATGTGCACAACAGGATTTGGGCAAAGGTCACATTGCATTATAGAGGGTAGGTGCACTTTGTCCTGAATGCATAAAGCCATTTTCCCAAAAGATAAATACTGTTGACTTAAACTTTCACTTAATTGAAGCTTTCACCTTTCAATTGCTTTATTTTGTATAACTGTATGCTGTAGCTCAAAGGATGTAAAAGAATATGAAAATGTTTAGAACAACACTGTTATAACGGCTATATTTAATAAACCTCCCATTTGCCTTAGAAAATTTTAGTCCAATTCTGAACATTAACTATGGTACTATTAATAGGTCAGATAACAAGTCCAATCAATGAAATACGTTTATATTTATGGTATATATTATGGTCAACAACTTATTGTCGTCCAGATACTCGCTTAAGTCAGCCTTCTAGTTCATCACAAACACTCCCACGGGAAACATGCTTTCAAACAGATTAAAGGATCTGTTCCCCACCGAATTTCACTACAGATTCAGTTTCATGATCCTGAACTCACAATTCACCATATCGACCACTATAAGCAGCTGGATTAGAGGTGACTTTTCAATTTCAATTCAGTCATGGTCAGTCTTCCCTATATGAAGGACTGTGACATCAGAAAGATCAATCATCTTTATCACATCTGGATATACTTCACTCCATTCATCAGACTGTGTTTACATAAGCCATTATTATTTTATTATCACTGGAACATTCTTGTTGTTTGGCTAAACTGTTTTAGTACTGTTGATCAAAGATTTGTGTATTATTAACATACTTGTTGCTCAGGCTTTTGGTTATTGCCAGATCGATCATCACACTACGTCATTGTGTTGTGTGTTTAAAACCTCAGTAAGGTTTGCTTCTGGACAGCTCAGAATCTGAACCCTTCAAAGAAAAGCATACCGCCAAAAGAATGTACAGGACCTCTACAATAATCTTAATCAAAGAGGGATCCTGACTGAAATGTAGTTTAAGTGATGAATGGAGCTCAAGCATAGTTCAGGCAGACACAGCTTGACAGCCAGCATCAGATGATTGTAATCCCTCTGTAACTGTCAAAGGCATGTTTCTAAGAGAAGTGCATTATTTATGTGCATTAGTTATGTTTAAAAATTCTCATAAATTTGAGTTCATTTATTGTTTAAAAGTAGAGAATGTGCTCCCTTAAAATGTTTAATATCATGGGTTCTTTAAGAAAGAGTTGGTAGGTGCGTTCGATCGCAGTCTGACTTGAAGCAGTGCATGCCGGTAAGAAATGTTGTCTGACTTGAGACCAGGGGGCCAGGGTTTCATATTTTATTGAAGCACCCCTGGGCGCCGCCATCGGCTAGCGGACCCCCACCTGCTGTTAGCATTCCATTGACTCCCATTCATTTTTGCGTCACTTTGACAGCGAGTAACTCTACATCTGAGGCATTTAAGGACTCCATTTGGCCATTCATTATTTCTAAAGAACCACAAAATTGTATAAAAGGCTCCATTACCTTGTATCTTACATTATGGCCCCGTAGAAGCAGTTTTTGTATAATATCGGCTAACGATTGCATCATAACCTGCGACTTTCTGTCGCACAGTAGAGAAATTACCGTATGGACAGGAGGAGAAGCTCGCAGGCAATCTTTTACTGTCTATGAGGCTATTGGGGGGACGTGGAGGAGGGCGTTCTCTGCAAGATTCTGTGGTTGATTCAGATTTCTCTTGGCACAGCAATTAGAAGACTTACAATTGTCAGACAGGTTGCTCACGTGACATTTACATCATCAAGCTCAGTTTGAGTTTGCATTTAATTCACTTCATATGTGATACAGTATGCAAACACCACGTGAGTGTCACTAACGGGAGCCGAAAGTGTCCGGCTTGACGTGTTTTCAACTTTTCCCCCGACTGCAAGCGGGTACTCTCGTTGATCACCGTCTACAGTCGTGCTTCAAGTCGAACGCACCCAGTGTCCGGCTTGACGGCTCCGTTTTCAACTCCGCCCCTGACTGCAAGCAGCTACTCTCATTCGGTGCGTTCGACTTGAAGCTCGGCTACAGACGGCGATCAATGAGAGTAGCCGCTTGAAGTCGGGGGCGGAGTTGAAAACGGAGCCATCAAGACAGACACTTTCTGCTCTTGTTAGTGACACTCACTTGGTGTTTGCATAATTTGTCACAAATGAAGTACATTAAGTGCAGCATTTGTGAATTACACAGACGTTTTAGAAACTTTTTCATGAGCAACAGAAACTGTTTTTACATACTGCTTATATTTTGGTTATAAGCAGCGCCATATTTTCAAGAACAAAGTTAAACATAGACATATGCTATTTAAATACTAATACATTAGGGCATATATGCTTTTATCAGTGTTGATAAATGGGACTCAATACAACAGTGTGACTACATTTAAAAGCGTTTACCATTCTAAAAACTCAGATTTGTTGCCATTATTGGAACTGAAAAGGTTAGTCTAACCCAAAACACACGTGATCATTTTCATGTGCTGAATCTGGCCAATCGTGAAACAGCTGTGTCGTCATCAGCACTCCTGCAGCCACTCTGGAGAATCTGCGGCGGCTGAGTCAGACGGCTGCTCTCGAATTGCTCTCGCGGTACTTTGATGCCACACGTGACAGACATGTCTCAAGTCTGACAAAATTTCTACCCGGCATGCACTGCTTCAAGTCAGATAGCTATCGGTTTGCGCAATGCTGCGTCAAATCGAACGCACCTACTGATCACCATCTGTAGCAGGCCACTGGACGTATGCCATAACCGACTTGGGTTGGAGCATAGTTGGCTCTTCACCTAGGATTGCAAAGTCAACTGAAGTTACAGTCCTGTGCCATCGTTTATCTGTTAAAGAACTCCCAATACTGACACCGACCTCTGTCATCAGAGCCCTTGAATCAGACTTTAGAGATAAAAATCCAAAGGGAAAAGAGCATATCACAAGATGATATACAGTTCATGCAACTTATGAATGAGAACATTCACAAGAACTCAGAGGGACACCTTGAGATGCCCCTCCCCTTTAAGACACGCCCACAGTTACCTGAAAATAAGCAGTAGGTTCTGGTGCGATTGAAGCTTCTGAAAGGAAAATTTGAGAAAGACCCAAAATTCAAGGATGACTATGTAAAGTTTATGGAAGGTGTCTTCAAGGATGGTGATGCGGAGAGAGCTGAACACTAACCTAAAGAAGGAAATGTTTGGTATATTCCTCACCAGGGAGTATATATTAGAGTTGTGTTTAATTGCTCTGCCAAATATGATGGCACCGCATTAAATGATTACTTGTTAACTGGGCCTGATCTCACTAACGGGCTAACAGGGGTACTCTGCAGATTTCGCAAATATCCAATAACAATTATCTGTGATGTAGAAAGGATGTTTCACAGGTTCCATGTAAGCCAGGAAGACAGAGATTACTTAAGGTTCCTGTGGTGGAAAAATGGCGATACAAACACAGAGCCAAAGGAGTATCGCATGAAAGTCCATCTTTTTCGGAGCAGCATCCTCTCCTGGCTACGCAAATTATGGACTCAAGTATCTTGGATGTCAAAACAAAAGAGAACATCCAGCTGCATCCAGTTTCATTAAAAGTTATTTTTATGTTGATGATGGGCTCAATAGTGTGGAAAATGTGGACTCAGCTATCAAACTAGTACAAGAAGCCCGAAATGTGTGTTCAAAAGGGAAATTGCGTTTACACAAGTTCATCTCAAATTACAAAAAGGTCATTTGGAGTCTATACCTTTCAGTGAGTGAGCCTGCGATGTTCAAGATGTGGAGCTTGTTTCTGATGAACTCCCAATCCAGATGGTGTTGGGAGTTAAATGGAGTGTAAATAGTGACACCTTTTCCTTTAAAGTAGCCCTGGATGAGAAACCAGCAACGCGGCGAGGAATCCTCTCAACCATCGCATCTGTGTTTGATCCATTAGGCTTCCTGGCTCCCTTTGTGGAAGATTTTTATTGGTGGGATTTTGCTCAATCAAGTATAATCAAGATGAATCTAGTCATATATATACATACGTGTTTTATTCCATTAGAATCATATAGCCTTTGTGTGAAAGGAATGTGCCTAAGTCTGCAAAAAACATCCGGACCACCACTTTTCTTTACCATAGCAAGTCTAAGGAAACATCTGGAAAAACATGCAATGGGTCTCTTCTCTTTACCATAGCGTCTCCCTAGGGAGGGATCAAAATTGCAAGCCTAAGGAAAAGTTTGACTATTTGGAAACGCCCTGTATGGGGTATATAATGAGATGCAACCTAGCATTCGGGAGATCCCTTGCAAGGGGGCTCGACTTTGTTTTGCTTGAAATAAAGTCTTTTCTTCTGAGAGAAAAATCCCTGACTGAGTTTGATTCTTCTGAGAGCCGGCAAAAGACACCACAGATTTGGCACCCCAGATGGGACTGGACAAGAGTGACAGAGTGGACAACCGCTTTTGAGCTGACCAATGATCAACACAACCGGGTGGCCACCATAAAACAAGGTAAGCATTTTTGCTTATAGAATTCGTTTGTGTTGGTTGAGGTCAGTTCTGAGTGGTAAGGACACTTAAAATCTACTCTTCCAAATTTAGAAAAAATAGGATATCCAAATTGAAAAAGGGGTTTTACTCCAGAAGAAATAACTGCATGCACATATTTTGTTTATTAATAGGAAAGCCTTGTAAGGTAACCTAGATTTAAAACAGAAATAGTGTAGGCAAAAAGGACATTGTAAAATCTGTGTTTATTGGATAGCTGTACCAAGTAGGACAGTGATAAACGGATAAGCAGATTAAGGAATCGCGAGAAAAAGTCCCACGGATACCGCTTTGAGAAAGTATAGGTGAAATTCTCAAAGGACAGAAATAGGTGGGCCCTTAAGGAGCTCTAGGAAGAGCTGTGTTTTGTTGTGTGGATGTATCTGTGTGCGGATGAATGAATTTGTGATTGGTGATGAATGTATGAACAAATAAATTCCGTATTGAGTGGGTAAGGGTTGAGCACCGTTCCTGGACCTTCACTTAAGTGTGAACTGGCAGAATTGGACTCAACCAATATCCACTTGAGAGGGATGAATGTATGATGAGCCTTGATAATAAAAGGACAATTAATGACTGATTATCCCTTAGATAAAGGGAAAAAGTATGCAAGCATAAGCACTCTGGCTCAATAAAGAGTGTAGCAAGTGTGAATGGGCTTAGGGAAATAGTATCAATAAAGTTTGAACCGAGATCTATAATAGAGTTTTGCATTTTGGATGTCTGTGTGAAAGGGGAGAACATTTTCTGAGCCCAGTCCAGTGGGAGTGAGAGCAAGGGAGGAAGTTCCCACATTAAAGTTTTAATACATGGGTGGACAAAAAAGGAAAGAAAAGTAAAAATAAAAATAAAGAATTATTGTTAGAAATAGTTATCTACAAAGTGATAATAAAATAGAGTAAATAAAATAGACAGTTAAATAATAATATAAATTTAAGAAGTGTAAACGCATGAGACAATAAAAAACTAAATTCAAAAGGGTATAACACATAAAAAAGAATAGAAAGTAGGGTGAAATGGGTAAAAAATAGTTAAATTCAGTAAAAGGAAAAGAAGAAATTGTAACCAAGTTATTATATAAAACTAAAAAGTTGATTTTAGGTGGTAATAATATAAATAAAGATATGGCAGCCACACCAGTGGAAATCATTGGATTAAAAAATCCACTGTGTAAAGCGCAAATAGACAAAATCTCAAAAAAATGGCAGAAGAGCACAAAAAATATGACGACAAAATGGCCAAAGGAAGGGACATTTGATGTGGCATTGTGTGAGGAAATGGAAACTCTAATAAAAAATTATAAAACTAAAAGCATCAATATGAAAAAAGAAAAAAGAGAAACAAAAAGGGAAAAAGAGAAAGAAATACTTGCGCTGTTTAAAAAAGAAGGTGAAGATATGTTGAAGAGTATAAAACAGGCTAGGAAAGTCCTGAAGGAGGCAGAGAAGGATAACATTAGAAAAGAAAAGAAATATGCAGACCCCCCTCCTTATCTGCCTTTAGCAAGAGAATTCCCAATACTCAAGGGAACCATGGAGGTAACAGGAGAACTAGAGTTAGAAGGGCAGTTAGAGATGGATGATAGAGAGGAACCAGCTGTAAAAACACAGAGGCAAACCAGACAGGAAAGTGCAGAAGGTTTGCAACTTGACTGTTACAGACAAGCACGTACAGCGTTAGAAAAAATGAAAGCAAGTCAGGAAGATAAAACCTGGTTTGAGGAAGGATTAGAAAGAAAACGGAGGGAAGATAGAGATATTGTAGCACAAGTACAAGCTTTGGAAGAAGAAATGGAAGAGAAAATTAGAGAATCAGGGAAGAAGATCAGAGAGGTAAATAAGTTGGAGAGAGGAAAGAGTAAGTTGTTCTACGGTAGTGAGGATGAGAATCAGGCAGAGGAGTTATTTGATAACAGTAAATGGGAACAGGGCAGAGATAAAGGGACTCTTAGACCACTGGCCGCACAGCTCCCAATTTTAATCAAGGGTGAGCAGGGACAGTATGTCCCCTGGGCTTCACAGGACCTCGAGGGGCTTGTCACTCGTCTTCCTGATATTCATGAGGGTGCAGGGAAATTCATTAAAGTGTTTGAAGAGGAAACAATGGGAAAGCTATTGGCAGTGGGAGATGTTAAAGCTCTGCTGGCTAAAATTATTGGAGGGACAAAGATGGATGAAATTCTTCTTACAACGACTCTAAACAGAGCAGTGAACTCTCACAATATGGATGGGATTGTTTTTGATGCATTCCGCCCAGCAGTATGGCAGGCATTGCGTGCGGAGTATCCGATCAGACTGAATCCTAAATCACTGAAGGGAGAAGGAATTGGAGATTTAGAGAATCCAACCACTTATGTCCAAAAAGAGCTGAAAAGGTGGAAACAAGAAACTGAGGGGGATCCCGAGGGAGACCCATTAATGTCAACATTGTTTAGACAAGCTGTGATTGATGCTATGCCGCCAGCAGTAAAAAGCAAGCTGGAGGATGTGGTCGGTTTAACTTCTAAAACACACAAAGAGTTTTGTGACCATGTGTCTCATGCAGTGGAACAGCAAAGAAAAAATGAACTAAAACTTAAAAGTCAAGAGAAAGAGTTACAACGTAAACTAACTCAATTACAGCTTGAAGAACTCACAAAAAAGAATAAGAAAAATATTCAAGCTTCAGTAACAAATGCAACAGCAGAACAAATGACTCTAGTACCTCCAGTAATTGCTCCACAACCTACTATTCCGTCAAGTCCACTTACAGCAGTTCCTCCAAATGAACACTTGAACTCTGTGCCCATAATAAACGTTTATACTCAACAGCCAGGACAAATGGGATGGAGAAAAAACCCCATACAGCAAAGAGGCAGAGGCAGAGGCAGAGGCAGAGACAGGCCTCCACCATTGTGCTGGGGTTGTGCGCAGCCCGGACACATCAAAGCTGACTGTCCAACTCAACAATGGCCACAGCAACCTCAGGGTAGAAGGGAGATGAGCTGGCAACAGCCTACTCAGGGTCCAGTGCAGGGCCCAGTAAACCCTTGGGGAGGTCCCAATCCAGGCTATTAGGGGTGCCCAGAGAATCCTAAAGGGGAGAGTCAGCTTCCAATTTTATCAACAAAAGCTGATCAAGAGCCTATTATGCAGATTAAAATAGAGGGAGATACATTTCCATTTTTGGTTGATACGGGGGCAAATTTAACGTGCATTAATTTGAAATATGCTTCACATCTCCCCTTGTCTGGAAAATTTGCAAAGACAATAGGATTCTCGGGAAAAATGCAATTGATTCCCATAACAGCTCCAGTGTGTCTACAAACAAAAGATCAAAGTATAACAATGCCCATTCTGGTATCAAATCAAACTCCTATTAATTTGTTAGGAAGAGATGCATTATGTAAATTAGGACTACAAATTTGGTGTTCTCCAGAAGGTATATATATTGATTCAATAGGAACAGAAAAACAAATGATGGTTGCAGAGCCAAAAGCAAATGTTTTTTGGATAGGACAGATAGAACAAGATGTGAGACAGACGGTCAATAAATGGGGAAAGTTTATTGAAGCACAGATACCTGAAGCACAGCTATCAAAGTCAGAATTTCATTGCACAATGATGTATGATCAAGAAAGAGATGAAAATATAGAACAGAAATGGCAAAAAGAAACAAAAGGACAGCAGATTGAGATAGTCTCCCAGTACATCATCATAGGTAAGGAGGGAGCAGCTTTAAACATACCAGAAAGTGAATTTGTCAAAAAATGGTTCAATGTAAATAACTCTGTCCCGCATATTGCAGTATATGTAGGAAGAAATTGGGAAGCGAAAGATTTAGGACCAATGATGAAAAGGGCAGAACAAAGCAAATGGGAATCAACAGAAAACCCATTGATTTTTCATTCAGCTGACAAAAATTACATCAAAATTCTGTGTGCAACCAGTTTGCTGGGAATTCCACAGGAAGTAGTTATCAGCCAAAAGAAAGTAACACAGATGACTACAGCATCTGATTTAATTAACACAAATGAGACTGAATTATTTAAGGAAATGGAGTGTCAGGTACCAACTGAACTATGGTCTCAACATGACACAGATATTGGATTAATAAAATCAGCAAATCCAGTAAGAGTTCAACTTAAGCCAAATGCACGTCTGCCTAGAAAAGCACAATATCCTTTACGAGCAGATGCAGAAGCAGGAATAAAGGACACAATTGAAGGCTTAGTGAAGGCAGGGGTATTGATAGAAACTACTAGTTACTGTAATACTCCAATTATGCCTGTAATCAAATCAGACAAAACCAGATGGCGACTTGTTCATGATTTACGAACAATAAATGAAATAACGGAAGATATGCCAGCTGAGGTACCAAACCCACACACTTTATTGACAAATGTCCCTCCTGATGCCAAATACTTTACTGTAATTGATCTTTGCTCTGCCTACTTCAGTGTACCGCTTGCAGAAGAGAGTAAATATTTGTTTGCATTCACACATGCAAATAAGCAATATACATATTCTAGACTACCTCAGGGATATAAAAATCTTCCACACCTTCCTCTTATTAAGAAAGAAAGTACTACATGAGATGTGCCAAAGGGGCATTGAATGGGATGACCCACTCCCCACAGAGTTGATGCCACAATGGACTAGCTGGTTAAATGAATTGAAGAATCTGCACAATCTCCAGATTGCAAGATGTTTTGTTCCTGACTATCTAGGGACTGTTCAGAGGATCGAACTCCATCACTTTTCAGATGTGAGTGGCTATGGCTATGGTCAATGCTCATATACCCGAGTGTACTGATCTAAAACTACAAAGTGCACTGCTCTTTAGTTATTGGCAAGGCAAGGGTTGCACCCACAAAGGTCGTGACCTTACCCAGACTTGAGTTGACTGCTGCTGTGATCTCTTCACCAGTCAATAGCATGTTAAAGGAGGAGATGGAGCGCAAAATTGTTCAAGAATATTTTTGGACCAGTTCAAAGGTAGTCTGATGCTACATTAACAACAAAGCCCGTAGGTTTCACGTTTTCGTAGCAAAAAGAGTCCAAAGAATCAGAGAAACGACTGACCCTGAACAGTGGCATTATATAGACCCTTCCAGCGGCCTTAAGGTGTCAGAGTTGATAAGTTTTAAGTTTTTCTGGGAAAGAGAAAATATCACATCAGATCCCCGCTCCAGAGCTACTGATTGGTGATCCTGAAATCAGGGCAGTGCATGTGCTACTAACAAAGGTAGCAAATTATGATTTTGTTTTGGTGGTTTAATCGGTTTTTGAAATGGCACACTGCATTGAATGTTGTTGCTCAAATTCAGCAGTTAGTGATACACAAGGCAGTTAAACCCAAAAATGTAGAAGACCTGAGAAATTCCAGCATCAGGCTTGTAAAATTGGCACAAAGGGATGTCTTCAAAGATGAGATGCAAAAATTTAAACAAGGCAAATTTCCAAATAGTCATCCTTTGTTCCAACATGACCCAGTATTGCAGATGGTGTTTGCAGGGTGGGAGGGCGATTAAAGAAAGCTTTCTTACCTCTATACACGAAGCACCCAGCAGTCCTTCAAGAGATACTCACAATGAATCTTCTGTCCTTCTTCCTCCACCTGGGAAATTTGTGCCGGAGGATCTGTATGCAAGGAAAGGGTGGCGCAGAGTACAATATCTGACACAGCAATTTTGGAGTAGATGGAGGAAGGAATATCCGGCAAACATCACTCTTAGACAATGGTAAGGCAATGGCATCTCTCCAAGATGAAATGTAGATTGGAGATATTGTCATTGTCAAGGAGGAAGAGCTTCCCCGCAATGACTGGAGACTTGGACTAGTGCTTGATGTTTGTGAAGATGAAGACACATTATTTGCATTATTTATGTGCATCAGTTATGTTTAAATATTCTCATCAATTTGAGTTAATTTATTGTTTAAAAGTAGAGAATGTGCTCCCTTAAAATGTTTAATGCCATGGGTTCTTTAAAGAGATAGTTAATATTGAAGCGTAACAGGTCATATGACCAGGTTGAGTTGAACGCGGGGCCGCAGCATTATGGGTTGAAGAAACATGGATGCAGAGAAATGTTAATGTTATGGAGAGCCTGAAAAAGAGTACCTTTATCTGCATGGTCTAAGAGGGCGTACATGGTAATTCATCTTTAAAGCATTGCATACCCTCATCTGTCTCATACCCTCTCGCTCACAAGAGCTTATCAATGCAGGCATCTGTTGTTGAAGTCTCACTATTTTGCTGTTGTTGTTCTGTTTCTACTGTAAAAAAACGACCAGGGACAGTGTTGTCACCTGTGGAACATCTGATTACTGCAAAAATAATTCAGTGCGCAAATGCGACCTTTCGCATACAAAGTACCTATGGTTACAAAAAACGGGTGGTGCATGCATAATACACGTATACTATTTTTATGATGCAATTTGCGTCATGTGCACTGTACACGGTCCCTCACATATGCATTAAAAGTGAAGTATACTTTGGGCTTTTAGTCTGCAAAGACATGCACTTACCCTCCTCCATCCCCAGCTCCTCCTTATACAGGCATGATCACTTAGCGTAGGGGCGGCGAACAACGGTCCCTGAAAGTCGCAGCCTTGCAGAGTTTTGCTTCAACCCTAATCAAACACACCTGAACAAACTAATCAATGACTGAAGAGTTATTAGAAAGCAACAGGCAGGTGAGTTTTAAGTAGGGTTGGAGCTGAACTCTACAGGGCTGCGGCTCTCAAGGACCGGAGTTCGGCACCCCTGACTTAGTGTCTTGCCAACGGTAATCATCTATCAGGAATCGTTGCTTAATCTTTTAAGCTTCAGGGGTTTCAAACCTCAGTTGTGGATAGCTCAGAATTTGAACCTTTCTGACCAAAGCCTGCCACTAAAATAATGTTCAGGACCTCTACTATAATCTTAATCAAACTGAGTAGTCATGATTGAATTGACTTTTCATGTACCATGCTGGTTGCGTCCAGTGTAGACATGTTAGACAGCTGCTCAGGCAATCAAATCAAGGGCAAGTACTAACTGTTGTAGAATAACGAATATTATTTCTTTAAAAAAAAATTAGCTTATATTTTAACTTATTATTTAGAGACTCTCTATGTGTAAATGTGCATATTTTTGTGTCAGTAGATGGCGGGAAGTGATGCAAATTGTTTCTTCTTTTTTTTATGTACTGTCCTTTTTTTAAATAAACTAAAAGAGAAACTTTTTTGAATTATGAAAGCAGCAAGAACATGTTATGTTATTAAAGCATATTGTCACTATTGCACAACATTTAAGTAATTAACTGCTGTCTTCCACATACTGTATATCTTATATTCATTGACGAATGGATTTAACCATCAGTTTTGTATGCCAAATAGACAACTCCTTCCGACAATTAAAGCACATGCATAAAAGTTGGCCAAAACAAACAAACAAAAATTACCTCTTATTTCAGTGTAAAGCCAGTCATAAGTGTACTTCATGTTCAGTCGAAATATAGATGTATGTATGACATAGAGGAGCATGTTTTCAACTCTCTCTGTGAAGCTCATATGATCGGTGAGGTGATCTTGCAAAGCGGCTGCAGGAACGTAGGATGGCGGCGCAGGCATCTGACCACAAAGCCGCTCGAAAGTATACGAAAATGTTGCACGCAGCGACAGGACGTGTGGGATATTCAGCTTCTGTGCCATCAAGTCAGTGCATGGCGTCATTGGATCAGAAAACAGCACATCATAATGAGATTCCTGAAGCGTGTGTAAAAGATCCTCATTGTGAAACATGCCCCTGCATATGTCAGTAGCCAGCAGCATGAAGTTTGACATCACTCGCCAGATGTTGACCACGGTCTCGTATTTACTGGCTGTGTCATTCATCCAGAGGTGAATGAAGTCAATCCACACAGCATTGGCCTCTTCTTTCTTCGTGTTGACTCTAAACACATTGAAATCGAACCGCTCCTTCCGTGTGTGCGGTACAGTAGGTGATGAAGAACTGACCAGAACAGTCACACTGTGGTTACGATCGACCAGCGCGTCAATGATCGCACGCATGTTGTGCCAGTGACTGTACTCGCCTGGCAACACCAAAACCTTGCCAGCTTCTACTCCACACAGCAGTACAAGCACAAATAAAGTCCCAGAAATCATGGTCAAATGTTTCTGCTTCTGAAAGTGCAGCCTGGTCTGGGAAACGAGGATCTAAAGGAATAAGTTATGTGCACAACAGGATTTGGGCAAAGTTCGTGTTGCATTATAGAGGGTAGGTGCACTTTGTCCTGAATCATTAAAGCTATTTTGTAAAAAGATAATGAATACTGTTGACTTAAACTTTCATTCAACGCAAGCTTGCAGTTGACACTCTAATCTCTTTTATTCGTTTTCCCTTTGTTGTTCTGACTATGTAGAGGGACATGCAAATGTTACCATTAACAAAACTTTTTCTTTAGAAAACATAAATAGAAAACCTTATTTAGATTGTTATTGTTTCTCATGTGGATGTCTGTAAAAAGATAAAATAAATAATTACATTGCACCCCACTGATAAAACTATGGATTCGAATGACGATCTATTCACAGTGAAGAAGTGAGTTCTGTGATCATACGAACCCCTGCTCACAAATCCAGTCGCATGAGTGTCTTCTGTCATTTAAATGGCACATGCTTGGAATAATCCTACAAATAAATTCAGATTTAATAATATCCTATTTATTATTTGATATTTAAATCTCCTGTTTAAAAATAGGATAACAGACACGCTATATATGAAATGGACTTCTTCTCTGTAGCATTTTATCTTTCAAAATGATGGATGCCATTAAAATTATGGAAATCTGTAGAAATAAGTTACTGCAACCTCTTATTTACATAAGATAAAACAAAGCTGCTTAGTTTATATATTTTATGTATATAATTTTATATAAAACATATTTTAAAAATCATTGCCATAGAGACCCATTTTTAATGTGAGAGAAACACTCTCTTCAGCAAGTGGTTAAAGATCACCATTATCCAAAACAAGCTGTCACATAGCATGTCTAAGTAATAATTCACATAATGAATAATGAAAATTATAAATATAACTGCAAGCATCAGTTATAACAGTCCAACTATAATGTTTCGATAGAGCATTATAAGGATTGGAGTGCAGTAGGCTGTCTATTTAAGTTTGAAAATGGAAAAACTGATCTAAAACTACCCAAAAGTAACAAATATGCTGACAGGACAGGGCAGGGAAGGGCAGGGCAGGACAAATCTGGGAGCACCGAGGTGAGACACAACAGGAACCAACAGGACACCAGGGCTGGGTTCCAATTCATCATTTATGCCCTTCCCTCGCTAACCCTGTATCCTGTTTAATCGGTTGTACGTCATTGATTACATTGCATGAGAGCCCAGTACTAGCTGAAACTTTGCAATGGGCTGAACTGGACCATCCTAAGTCCTTGATCACGCGGAATCTGCAATGATGAATTTATGTATTATTTCCATCATTTCAATTATTCAATTTGTTGGATGCAGCATTCTAATCACAATTAACCGCAATCTGCAATGATATCATTATCGTGTTGCACTGTAGTCTACTGAGCAGCCCGCAGTGTATACTCACTACATCAGTCAAAATTGAGGGGTCGAGGGTCCCTTGTCCACGTCACAAAGTGAAAATGGCAGTGGGGATTTCCCTGAGGGAATGTGCTTAGGGAAGTTTGCTAGTGTGTGTCTAAAAGTGAAGTGGATCACAGCCCAGTATATTCGACAACAAATCTACAATATAGAACATTTTCTCTCTCTTCATTTGGCTTGCACACGTTTTATCAAGGGTTGCCACAGTGGAGTGATCCGCACAACTGATTGTGCACATGCTTTATGCCCAATTGCCCTTCCTGGATAACAAAGAAAATTTAAATCCATCGCACTCCAAAATTGTTTAGACTAACAAAGATGACTTTGATTCACGATTCACTATTTTGGGGGCATCAAGATCATTTTGGGGAGACTCAAACAATGCAGAGGTCAGAAGATAAATCTTAAAGCTGAGCGGCAAGTTTTGTCGAAGAAAATGTTTCTGAACAGTTTGACTATTATACATTTTTTATTGGTTTACAGTGCTAAATATATGCATGCACACACACACACACACACACACACACACACACACACACACGTATGTTTGTGTGAGCAAAGGACATTAGTTTGTGTAAATCTAAGTTGCTTTCGACTCAAATGTTGAAATGTGCATCGAGGTCTGAAACTGAATATATAATGAATATTAAACAAAAAAATTTACTACAATTTATACAAAAATACAGTGCTGCAAATTGATCCTGATGCTGCAGCACAAAAAGGGCCTATTTTTTTCTTGGCATTGGTGCATGTACATTCAACACTCACCATACATGCGCACTCAGAACGACCAAGAAGCGACGCAACCAGCCAGCCTTTACTGAAAATGAGATTGACATCAAGCTATGTAACATCAACATTCAACAGCAATTATCAGAAAATGCACTTAATGCAGAAAAGGCTAAAGAAGATCAACTTAACTTCGGCATACTGTCACTCTTACTAGTTCTACTTACTTATATTGCTGTTTTTTGAGCCTCATCCAGGGCGAATTCTTAGATCGTGTCAGTGAAGTCAAGGCTGCGCAGCATGCTTTCAAGTTAATGCTTTATTTTGTATCGTTGTCATACAATCCTCAACAATGGTGACAATCAAAAAAAAGAAAAAATACAGCATGCTGGGAGCCATGAACATGTTTTCTATGCTGGCATGAAAATGGTGATGTCTGTGAGTGTATAAAGAACACAAAACATGTTTTAAACAAAAAGTTAAAAAGGACAATATTTATACACTCTTAAACATCAGTATATTTATTTACAATATACATATTATAGCCCAATGACTGCATTAAAGTAGTTTAAGTTATTCAACTGATATATATATATATCAGTTGAATAACTTAAACTACTTTATATATATATATATCAGTTGAATAACTTAAACTACTTTATATATATATATATCAGTTGAATAACTTAAACTACTTTAATGCAGTCACTGGGCTTTTATTAAAACATACATGTTGAACTTCTGTAGACATGTGACAGAAATAAAGTCAATCTGGTTAGTAATATTGTAATTAGGGATATGCCGGTATCAAATTTTCCTGTTCCTGTTTCCTGTTAATTGATAATGCTTTTTTCACGGTATACGGGATTATCACAGTATTGGATTTTTTTTTTTTTAAGTGGTCATAATACAGTATAACAGGTTAAATAACTTTTTTCTTATAACAAAAATAACTAAACATTTAAAACAATAAAGCAATACAGACTAATATATTAAAGTCAAATGTTTTACATATTAAAGTGCAAAAGAACTATAAAAACCAAAAGTTATCACTTTACAATAAGACCTCATTAAGTAAAGTTGGCAATGCTGTTTAATCAGATCTTGAGAGATTTAAAGTCTTGTAACTGTGGCTGAAGAAAGTTGTAGTCTGTGTTCTTATTTCTTTTTCTTTCAGTGCTTGTTCACAGCAGGTGTTTGAATGACTGAGAGAATATTACAGGAACATCTTACTAACCTTTAAATAACATTCTACTAACATTAAAGATCCTGGATCTTTTATGTTCTTGGAATGTTACAAATCAGTGTTTCTAGAATGTTATATTTTAAATCAAAATTGACTGCATGGTTAAAATATGCTACGTGTATATATTAAAAAAAGTGTTTTTAGAGAAAGAAAAGAAAAAAAGTTGCTTTTATTATTTAATTTAGGTAACAGAACTAATGCAGTCGCTAATGCAGTGTTTACAAACATTAGGCTATAATAAACACTGTAAACATAGCTAGGCTATTAGTTCCCCGCACTCCACAACAAATCCTTTCAATTAACAGTATTTAGAAAAGAACAAGGATTAAAAATATAAGAAGCTATAGCAATATAAACGACAAGCCAAAACAAATTCATTTAGGTTAAAACAAAACTAAAACCAATGTTGGGTCTCACGTTTGACACAAAATCAAATGTTTCCATATCCGCAATGTATTTGAATGCCAAATTATTATTTATTATGTACTTCACTCATGTTTCAACATCCACGTAAAACTAACATCACGGCTGTACGGTGATAACACCTAACAGATTTTACTACATATTTAAACTGAGCAGTGTGTGTGTCTCTCTCTCTCTCTGTGTGTGTGTGTTTCTTCATGTTTGACTGACTGTAATTTATTATGATATCACTCTTAGAAATGAAGCATGGGTGTAGTTTAATTTAAATACTAGTTTTATGTTAAAATTACTAAAATTATTATGTTTATATAGTAAAAATAAGCAAGTTTCATTGCATTAAATTAATAGTATAATATTTCAAGTCTACAAAATGTCACAGATTTAAACCAACTTAACCAGATCATTTTAAACCTACTAGCGGTTGAAGATTGTCCCAAAGCGCTTTCCGTACTTGCAATTTCGCACATGCACGAGACGACACATCCATTTTCCACCTGCCCTTGGCCAACTTTTTTAAATCGTTATCATCCATAAATTATTTGGTAAGTAGAACGTTTTTTTAGTAATATATTTTAGTTGTACATTTGTGAAATGTTTTTGTGTGCTTAGATGTATACTTTGTTGATAGTTTAAAACGATTTCTTGCTAGCTTAATTAACACAGAATTAGCCTGTATCATAGTTAAGTGTTAGAAGTGGTCATTAAATTACCGAAATATTAGAAATCTGTCTAGTTATTTTAGTTTAGTTGTGTTGTAACTTAGCTTTAAACAGTGCGCTTTATTTTTTTTTTGATATTTAACATTAGCCTAATATAGCACATGGCATAGCCATGTTCTTTTTTTAATGTTTTTTTTTTTTTTTTTTTTTTTTAGCTCCAGTAGGCTACGGTTTTAAACTAGTATTGTTTTTGTTTTTAAACTCCATTATAGTATTACATTAGTGCTGCTCCGATCACAATCGGCCGATCTTTAATGCACATCTCGTCAGTAAAGCCGTTAATTCGCGGTTAATTCCGTGCGTGATTTCACATAGAGCAGCTGTTACTACACAGAGCCGTTATTAACTGAGATGATGCGTAAATCCATGTTCATTTTCAGCGTTTATTTGCCCATCTTCTCAGTTAACAACGACTGATCTATGTGAAATCACGCACCTGATGGAATTAACCGCTGATTAGAGAACCGGCTTTACTGACGAGATGCGCATAACGATCAGCCGATCGTGATCGGAGCAGCCCTACTACTGTCTGTTATTAAGGCGGGCAATGCACCCATCATGAGATGAGCCAGTCAGTGGCTCAAATATAATTGCTATAGATTTGGAAGGGATTCTGTATCATTAACACTTTCATGTCTTTTTTTAGGCTCTGAATGTGGAGGTGCAAACAGTGTCCTGAAAGTGAATCTACAAGGTACCAATTACTAAAACACTATAAATTAATCCATGGCCATTATGGTCAGGGACACTCCAGATATCCATGCACATATTATGAATGCCCATGCTCATTCAAAACATGGAATGCACTTAAAACTCATTTGAGTCGATGTCATGTTGATGTTTTACATTTAAGGACTACAGAACAAGTAATTTTGAAAAAGAACAACCAACAGGTAATCAAAAGTAAAATGGAAAGAACCTTTGCCTACAGAAGACAGGAAGTTGTTGGAAGATATGCCCTTCATAGCAGAGTTCAAAAGCCGATGTCCAGACCTGTTTTCTGAGAGCCAGGTAAAGTATTATTCATCATCTGTATTTAATTTAAATATGTGGAATTAATGTCTAAATACTGTATTTGGGTATAAAACAAATGAGCACATATTTAATTGACAGGTTTGGAGGCAATGTGGTAAGAATCCATGCATGTGGTTGTTCTACTCTATATTACAATGCACATTACAAATACATCCATATAAATTGGTTACAGATACATTGAACCACCAACTAAAAACATTTAGCCAAAAGCAAACTCATGTTCCCTCTACACCAGGGGTGTCACACTCAAGTTTCAGAGAGGGCCAAAATTAAGAAATGGTACTGAGTGCCAAACAGTCTCATAGTGCTGTCTTAATATTATTATTATGGACACGCCAGCTCCACTTTTAAAGCAAACTGGATATAATTGACATGCCTGCTCTACACCATATGTGATCATTTTAAATATATTTGTTTTAACTTAAGAGACTCATAGTGAATTTTTGTTTTAATACAGGTAAATGCAGAATTCACCCTCATCACCACAGTCCCCCTGTTCTCAACCTTTATGTCCCGACTGGATCATTACTCTAGCCAGCTATTGAGGGTATTCAAAAAGAAGGGGGGAACAGCAAGACGTGATATCGACGTAATCATTGCAGAAATGGACATGGTATGTGTTTTGGGTGTATTGGGCTCCGACCCCTGGGGGTTTAACATTTACTCTAAACATAATTATGCTTTTTTTATTATTATTAAGATCTTTAACCTTTCTATTGCAAATACAAATACTACACTATTTACAAATATGATTTGCTATCCACTAATACAGAATCCTATGATTTGTACAAATAGATGTATTTCTGTAAATGTTTTTAATTTATAAAATGATACTTTATATTTTGTGCACATTTATCATGAAATGTCAGTTGAGAATCTGTAACTCTGCTTGTGAAGTGTTGAATCTGCTTTTCTGAATTGTCTGATGCAATTTTTTCATTCGTCCATTAAATTCCGTTTATTTTAGACCAAACTGAACAGTACTGCCTCCTTCAAGGTGTCAATGGTATAAGCTTGAGAAACACTTGAGCTATTTATGTAAAATGTGGCTCGCTAAACGGTGAAATTATTTTCTCAAAATGATGTCCTTAAAAGTAAAAGTGTGGATCACGCAATTGACAAATGCAGATTCAACACCACAAACTGAACTGCAGATTTACAACTGACATTTAATTAATTGATTTGTGCAATTTTCATGAAAAGCATGGTAGAATAAGGTCGTAATAGATTTCTCAATGTGAAAATGGCAGTTTCCTCAAATAAAATGTTCAAAATCAGTTGTTGGTTTCCCACAGAATCCCAGTGTTGAAGTACGACGGACATGCATCCTAAAGGCGTTGTGCGTCTACTTAAATGAAAAGCCTGACAGCCTTCTTAAGGAGTACTGGGTAAGTCGCATTCTTTGTCAATCATAAACAAATTGATATAGAAAAATATATATTTTTATATTTTAATTTCACAAACCTGTGAACTGAAATGTGTTGTAGGCTCAGAACTTGCATGTTATGCTATATTGATTTTTGCCAATGTTGGCAATATATCAAATTTTCAAAAAAAATTTATATGATGATTGATCAACCAAAAACATAATGGACAACAATTTCTACATTAATGTATAACATTTTGTAAAGTTAAGCCAAAGAAATAAAAATCTGTCTTATTTAAACACAGGCAAAATAATAATCAAATATACTTCTTGGGAATTAGTATTGTGTTCTCTAATTGTAAACTTAACATCTTTTGGGTTTGTTTCTAGTGTCATAGGTGCATAATTAATAATGGCTCTCTTTCTTTGTCATAGGCTACCGAGGATACTGGTATTGATGCAATGACGGAAATGGAGAGACTGGCTTTGGGTGTCTACATTGTTCGACATGATGGAGCAGATGCTTCAGATCCACCTGAGGATGTTGGCGTCGTCATTGAAGGCTGCACAGTGCTGCGTGATCTGAGAGAGGTTGCAAATGGATGTGCAGTCCTGTTTGGCTTGATCTACTGTTTAAACTTGAGCTATCCCAAGGAGATGCGATACAGTTTCGAATTTCCTCAGAAAGTGTTTATGGAATTGGATGGGAACAAGCTCTCCACTTAAGTGCAGGTCCTCAAAAACAAACTGCATGAGTAAAATCACCTGCACCAGACAAGACTGGACCTGGCTTTGGACACTTAAATTGTGTTGACTTACTTTATTTTTGGACTGCTGCTAGACGAAATAAAGCGGTGATCAATGATGGTTTCTAATAAGCAGACAGGACTGCAGTTGGTCATCGACTTGCTTGGGGAGGCTCAGTTCTTTGGATTTTGGACTGCTGCTAGACAAAACATCTAGCAATCTAAAGACAATGTTGGTTGTGGTAATTGGCATTTAATGTTCTCTTGTTTTCTGATTTCTTCAGAATCAAAAGATGTGAAATACAACAAACACCTGTTTGTTATAATGAAACAATCTCAAACAATTTAAGGTGAAGATTGTTTTTTTGTGTCATGTAAACATTGCTGATTTTCTATTTCTCCTTTTAATGCAAACTATAAACCTTGTATTTTTCATAAAAATGTTCTTGATAAGTCAAGTATGTAAAGTCTGAACATAGTATGTTCTAACGGTGAAGTGAGAATTTTCTGCAGCATAAATCCTCTTGATTGTAAACTTCAGTTAATTTAACCTCCCTCCATATAGAAAACAAGGATTTGCCTATTTAGTTTTTATTTCAGTAGGCAACACCTGTTAGACATTGTTGACGTCAAAGTTCAGATTTAATATAAAGCTATAATGGGATTGAACATTATCGGATGGTGAAGATTCACAAACAAGTTTTATATTTTTGATTTATTATTTATATTTGTCTATTTGCATTTTATACGTGGACTTATGTTGGTGTCTTCAATTGTATTTGTACACTTGTATTCGTATGTAAGTTTTGCTTACATATTTGTAATAATTTTATCAGTCATGATAATCCCAGATATAGCAATGTACCTTGAAGGTCAACATTAATTTTTTGACTTAATTATATTTCAAAACCATAGGTGAATAAAGTTAAAGTGACTTGAGTAGTTTTCTTTTTTAAACCGAGCAAGTATAATCAACACAAATGGATAACATTAGCAAAGCTTAATTTTGTTTAATAAATTGAACTTAATAAGGTTATGTTAGTTCAAGCTATAGTCATTAAATTCTAGACAATAATTTACATTTATTCAAAATAATTGTGTAATGTCCCATTTAATTAACACCGTTATGAATGATTTACTTAAAATATTATGTTACAATTAATTGTATATTAACTTTTCCATTTAAGCAATAAGTTTTGTGGGACCGGTTGACATAACTTTATTAATTAAATACAACATTTAATTTCTTAGAGTGTATTAAACAGGCTGCGTTGTCAAGCAATGCTTAACTGTGAGTGCGTATGCGCCGCTGGTGCAATCACTTGATATTTTTTAATGACTCATTTTAGTTATTAAGATAATCCAAATTGTAAAAGTTTTGCCTTTATTTGTGTATATTCAAAATAAAAACAAATCTTTGTTTTTTGTAATTTCATTCTAAGAATTATTTTGAGGTTAATATAGTGAAGGAAAACTGTTCAGCTTCCACAAAATTCTTGTCTGTTTTCATCTGGGCCTATTTCAGCAATGGGCCTAATGCTGCAGCATCAATATCACCCACTTTAATACATACATTGACAGAGCGGAAGGACAGCTTATCGTAGCCCTCGGACCGAGGGATATGATTGGACATTTTATCCTCCTACACCTTCCATAGATGATAGAAATATGCCACACATCATGTTCTCATGCAGTGACAAATATATCGCAGAGCAAAGAGGACACTGACTACATGTCGACAGACAAGACAGAGCAGCTTACTTCTGGTATAAAACAAAGTCTCAGCTTCCAAATTTTGACTTTTTTTAAGAGATTCAAATAAATCCCATTTTGTGGCTCTTTAATGTGTGGAGACATCGTTGTACTAGCACCTCAGTTCAAGCGTGATGTGACCCGATCATCTCTTCCTCTTTACTAGTTATAGCATGAAATAAACATGAATGAACATCAGAAGGAATCTTTTTTAAACTGCGGAAAGACGTCAAAATACACTGTTTTGCAGGATCAAGTTCACCGGCATTAATCTACTCTTGTTTGCGTTGTTTGTCGGACAAAATAGCAGATTGGGCGTTAGCACTGTCACACTGTTCCTTGTGTTGAGGCTCAAAGCTCAGGATGATTGCATGATGATGGTACAGCACAGCAGTAAAAATAGTTTATCGTTTGACATGCGTTGGATGTTTGGTTTCATACCCATTAAACTCTGCACATTTTTTTTTTAAGTCTAAATCAACTTAGGTATACAAATAACTTAAAAAGTTGACCTAAAGGTCTCTGACCAAGTGCAAATAACTCTGAACATCATTCCTTATATAGCACTAGTTTTGGAGATAATATAGAACATTTAAATCCATTAAATCCAAAACTGTTTATACTACAAAGTTGCTGATTCACTATTTTTTGGACATCAAGATCTTTTTGAGGAGACTCAACCCTTACGAAAATTAACCATGGTTTTACTACAAATAAAACCAAAAAACCATGGTTACTGTAGTTAAACCATGGTAACCACAAATTAACCATGGTTTTGCTATATTAACCATAGTTTAACCATGGTATTTGTAGTAAATCTGTGGTTTTACAAATGGCAGTCAATACGCCAAAAAACCATGGGTTACTACAGTTTTACTATAATAAAACCATGGTTATTTTCGTAAGGGAAATCAATGCAGAGGTCAGAAGTTTAATCCTAAAGCTCAACAGAAAGTCAAGAACATTTTGACAATTATAAGTTACAATGGTTATTTGAATTACAGCTAAGTTGACAAACGTTGAAATGTGCATTGAGATCTGAAACTGAATATAGAACGAATATTAAATGTTAAAATTGATCACAATTTGTACAAGAATACAGTGCTGTTGCAACTTTCGAGTTGATTGCTGATCATTCACTACCACAGTTAACAGCAATGGATAAAAGCATGCACCAGACTTCACCGACTTGATAAAATATAGCTAAACTAGAACTCGATCAATTTGTCCGCAGTTTACAGATGTACAGGAGAGAAAAGCAACATTTGAACCCATTGCATCCGGCGAGGATCTTACCTAATACTTCACTGTAGTAATTATCCAAAGTCATCGAGGCCATCCGAAACGCAAATGAATAAACGACATACACAATCATATTTTTCACTCTTTCCATGAAGCTCATGTGATCGGTCATCTCCGTCGGAGGAACCGGTACATAAGAGGGCGGTGAGGGCATCTGTCCACACATCCTCTCCATTGAAAACCCCAAAGAAATGCGAAGGGAAAGCACGACAGGCAGGTCCAGAATCTCTGCCAGCAAGTCACTGCACATGTTCATGGGATCGTATAAAAGCACATCAAACTTTAAAGCCGTCAAGCGACTGATAAGCGTTTCGTTACGCAGCATGCAGTCGCACATAGTCCGGTGCATTTCGCGTACTTTCCCCAGCAGATCGATGATCTGGAGACCGATTTGGACCTTACTTGGTGCGGGATACTGCAACCAGATATCAAGAAGCTGTTCGCTCAAAGCGTGCACCTCGTGCGCCTTCAGAGGCACGTCAAACACCAGATACTGAAACCTCTCCTGCTGTGTGAAGTTTATTGTTGGCGAGGCTGAGTTGACCAGAACCGTCACCCTGTGATTGCGGTTCAACAGTTCGTCCACAATGTTGCGCATGTTGGACCAGTGGCTGTATTCTCCCGGCAGCACGAGCACATGTCCACCGTGCGTAAAGCTCAAGTCACCGAGTAGGAAGACTACAAAAAGTGTAAAGGACTTTCCCAAACATTGCATTTTAGAAGCACTCGTGAAGACGCAGCAGGCAATATATGATATAAGCGGTTTCGACAAGATACCAAGGATCTGGGCGTACCCGTTCAGGAAAGTTTCTGTGTGAAAGGTGGAGACAGAGCCAAGTATAGGTCTCTGCAGGAAAGTAATGGGAGTTACAAGATCAAGGTGTTTTTACACCATGATACCTGATTGGTTGATGTAATAGTGACGTTAGGTTTAGGGGTGGGGTTGGGTAAGGGGGATCATTTAGATTGCATGATTCAGAAACACCCAGCAGTTTGAAAACACCCACATGGTGATAAACGCCCACTTTTGCTCTGCAGAGACCTGACAGAGCAGGACTTTGGAGTTACGTCACATCAACAGCCCCTTTCACACTGCCATTCCGGCAAATTCAGGGGTAAAGTGTTCCTGTATTTGTTCCCTGGTCGCTAGATTTGGCACTTTCACACTGCCAGTGATGACCCGGTATATGTGCGTGCTTTCACACACAACCCTTGAAGATCCCGTAACGACACGTGACATCAGCGCGTGACGTGTAATGTACGAGTCGACAAAGCTTGGCACGTTATACTTTAACTGAAGCAAGCAAACGATCTCTGCGTCAGCGCGGAAAGTGAGGAACTAACTGATCTCTGCTTCATTACAGTTTGCACATATGTTTTCGTCGCGAATGTTGATCTTCCTTCAAAACAGCCGGTAAAAAAGTCGCGCGATAACGCGCATCATCACTTCGATACGGAATTAGATCTGGCTTTTGTTCACACAGCGCTCGTTCCGGATCGATTACCACAATGTTACTATGTCCCCGACCCGGGTTCGATTCGGTAATCAATTCCGGGAGGTGGTTGCTTTCACACAGAAGGCGACCAGGCAATGTTACGGGAATATTGCGGGTCCGACGTGCAGTGTGAAAGGGGCAATAGAGTAAAGAATCCGGAAACATACGCTCGTTATTAATATAAGAGTGATTCTGTAATTGCATTTACATTTGGTGTTTGAGGTCATTATTTTTTTCTGCTTTTTTCAAATGCTTATATTTGTAAATATTTTTAAACTGTTACTCATTCTTATGAATTACAAGATGTTACAGTCCATAATAGTATATATATATACTTTTACAACTCAGTTACTAAGGTAGAGTAACAATGCTGCCAATGCGGTAACAGAAATGACGGTCCATCGGACAATTCTGTCAGTTCTGTCACTTTATAATTCTGTTACTTAAAGGGTCAACTCTGTTTATGAACTATTTTAACAATCACACAAAAAAGTTGTAAAAAAAAAAAAAAAAAAAAAACAAAAACAAAAAAAAAACATTGATTTATTTTTGCATATTTCAACATCATTTTTTTTTAAAACTGGATATTGTATATAACATATTTTCAGATTAAAAATATTTGCTCCAAGTGGAAGGTTCTGTGAAGAAATATATATATATATATATATATATATATATATATATATATATATATATATATATATAAATTTTTTTTTTTTTTTTCAGGTATGAATAGGTGAAATTATCTCAGTTTCAGGTGATGGAATGTAAGGAATGTTTGTCTTATAAAACAAGAATTATTTTTCCCGTTATGACTTATTGTTATTTCTACATATTGACTAATTTGTCCATAACAGAGTTGACAAAAAATACTATAAAGTCATCTGTTTTTTTTATTTTATTTTTATTTTTTATTAAAAGTTAAAAAAGAAGTAGTAACTTGTGTTTGGCAAGCACTTAATTATTAAAATGTAAATATGTTTTCAACAGAGTACTCATGCATAATGTAAGTTTACTATGCTACATTTCACAAGTTGTGTACACTTAAGTAGTGTGATTAATGGTGAAATGTAGTTTAAATGCGCGTAATAACTTGCATAACAAATCTTAAAAACTCCTGAGAATGTTATCTAATTTTTAGGATCTACTGCTCCAGTGCACTTGAATGTGAAAGTACTGCATGGTAAAGTGCACGTTATCAGTGGTTTTATGTTTCTTGTATTGTTTGGAAATGTTTGAAGCTATTCTGAATGATGTGTTATAACATCCAGTGACCTATCCAGGACCTTCTAGCTTGTGTTTTTCAGCTCGTTTAATGGTCAGAACTATAGAAATAAAAATAACGTTGGAAGTTCTTGCCAGAGTTTTACTGGTGACCCTGAATTAGCTTGTTCATGTTTAAGACCAGTTGTAAAGCCATTGTATTATATTGCTTGTATTTTTATGTGCAAACACATCATCTAATAAACTTTAAACATTGTTTTCTTCATGGCAGGTTCATATTCTTTATAACTATGTGAGTATTTCCTGAAAATCAATAAAAGTGTCCAAGAAATGGCCTGAGCTATTTTAACCAATCAGAAAACACTTGAGAAGATGCATGGGTTTGCTGACATAACAAGTGCAAGGATCAGAGGTGTGTTTTTCTTTATTAGTGCACTTTAATAAGGGCATGTGATCACTAAATGTCAACGTGTATTTCATTTAATGTATTTGATCTAAGGTGAAAGGTGAAAATGTTCAACAGCCTTTCATGTGTCAATGAGATATGTGTAAATATATGTTAATTCACTTTGAACTGCTTATCAATTTTCCATCTATTTGGATTGCAGTTACAACATAAAGTACAATTATACAAACAATTACATTTATTTAGTTATTTGAACACGGTTACAATATGGCTAGCCCTGGAAAAGTTATATATTTTGTTACTTCAAATGTATGAGATTAAAAAAAGGGTTTATTGATGATAAATATTTAAACAGTTTTGTGTGTGTGTGCGTGTATTTAAAATGCATTTAGTTTATTAGTACTATTACAGAAATCTTACCCGTTACATTCCTGTCACAAATATGTGTATATTAAGTTTATTAGTTTATGTAAAACCGTTTGCTTCAAACTGATGGAAAGTGTATATGCAATTCAAATACTCCATTGTAAAATTTAGGCCTAAATGTGCTCACCATAGACAAAATAAAACAGTGTTCATTTGAGTTAAAAGATGTGCAACTACTAATTCATCTGTTTATGTATAACAGATATACATATATATTTAAAAAAAAGACATTCATGATCTACTGCCTCTAATACAGAACAAGGTCTTTTTCACTGCAATGAATTGTGAATGCACTTACCCATGACTTGTGTATAAAAGTGATCCCACTTTGATTTAGCCACTAGATAAAACAGGATATCCTGTGTGCCATAAAAGAGGAAGTTTTTCAGTCTCTGCAAGAAATTCATTTCATCTGTATTTTCAGAGACGACGGCAGGGACGTAGGATGGCGGTGCCGGCAGCTGGCCACAGAGCCTCTCTACAGTGTTACCGAATGAAAACCTGAGACTGAAGATTAACGGGACGTTCAGCTTCCGTGCCAGCAGCTCCCCGCACATGAAGAGGGGGTCTGCAAGTAAGACGTCAAACTTCTCTTTTCTCCACTTCTCCAGCAGGTCTTTTCTGGCAAAGAGTTCATTGCACACGACCTGGTTCTGTTCTGTGCCTATGTCAAGCATCTCCTTGATCTTCATTGAAGCCCTGATGATGTTGTCATTGGGTAGATCGTGAGTCCAGTATTTCAGCATCCTCTCCATATTCTCCAGGATGTCCTGCTTTGTGTGAGGCACCTGTAAAATCTCCACATTGTAACCCGCGGATGGGGTGGTGTTGACAGACGGTGTAGCTGAGTGGGTCACCACTGTGATATTGTGTCCTCTTGCGATCAGTGCATTCAGGATGACTTTCAAATTGAGCCAGTGGCTGAATTCAGAAGGCCAGACGATGACCTTACCTCCCGACACACACTGTGGGTTCAGGTTTAGGTTCAGCAGAACTAACAGGAAAAAACCAACGCTTCCTCTGGGACCCATGACTGAAGTGAATAACAAGCTGAACAAGCATGTGAAGGAGGAGGAGCTACTGCTGCCTGGACACGCACAATTTACGCAATCAAATAACAGGGCAAGGTCTTTATCAGTCTGGATGTATTAGTTTCAATGGAATAGAAAGTATAGACTGTTTGCATGCAAAACCACCACTGGCTTCACCCCTTTACCTAAATAAATTACTTCAGACTTATGTGCCTCTAGAAGCTTGTGTTCTGCAAGTGAACGTCGCTTGATTGTGCCATCCCAAAGAAGCACAAAGTCACTTTTACAGACTTTTCAGTTAAATGTTCCCTTCTGGTGGAATGACCTCCCCAACTCAATCCGAGCAGCTGAGTTCTTGCATATCTTCAAACCCATCTCTTCCATCTTTATTTGACCCTCTAACTTTAGCACTTACAATTCTAATTCTATTCTTAAAAAAAAAAAAAGAATTTTCATTTATTATACAATTACAAAAAAAGACCTCTAACACTAACTTGCTCTATTATTTTTCTATTCTATCTGTTTTCTTTTTATTTATCTAAAAGCCCTTGCTACGTGTACTGTGTTAACCTAACTGAGACTTGTTATAGCACTTATATATCATTGCTCTCTTTGTTGTTTTTGATTGCTTCCACTGTCCTCATTTGTAAGTCGCTTTGGATAAAAGCGTCTGCTAAATGAATAAATGTAAATGTATAGACTGACAGACTGATGAGTAACTGACTAATTGTAAGGGATAATGTATAATGTTGTAATTCAACAATAAACTTAAACAATGAATATAAACTTTTTTGTGTATATAAAATTTTGCCAGCAATGTAAACACATTAACAATAAGACCTTTGTTAGTTTTATTTTCGTAATACACAACAATATGCTAAAACGTAAAAACGTAGTTAAATGTTGCCAATTCCATCCAAAAGTTTTGGACCGTTTCAAAACCACGTGATTTTGAAGCTTGTTCAACACGTGTACGTCTCACGTTGCGTCATCAGAGCGCGAGCGTAGCGTCAGAACGCTGACATGGCCGCGTCCATTGAGACGAGACTGACTTTATGCATCGGTCTTGTCTTTATTTCGGGCTTTTCTTCGGTCTCCGCGCTCATTGAGGGACTGTATTGCGGGACTCAGAGTTGTTATGACGTGCTGGGGGTTTCGCGGGACGCCAGTAAAGCGGAGATCGGCCGCGCGTACCGCCAGCTGGCCCGCAGATATCACCCGGACAGATACCAGCCCGGAGAGAGCCACGACACCCGAGAAACCGCGCAGCAGAAGTTCCTGCTCGTCGCGACCGCTTACGAGACACTCAAGGTAACCCTGAAAACAAGCGCCCGCTTCCATGCCGCCCTTGTCAGGAGATTTTAGAATTTGCACTATGAAGGAAAACGGTTTCATACAGGTAACTTAGTGTATAAACTTAAACTTCAAATAAAAGCTTGCGTGAGGTGGATTTAATATAGTTTCAGTTCAGTCAGAATGCATTAATGGTATGCTGATGTTATTATGGCAACCTACTGATTGTTAATGCCGCTACTTCATTAATATTTTAATAATGTGTGCTTAGAAATATAATAATCTGTTATTACAGCAAACCTCACCAGTCTAGTGAGCAGTTACAATGCTTTTGTCCATTGTTATATCATGTTCAAGTTCTCATCAGTTCTCTAATGAAGTGTTGCTTCACTTTATTTAAGTATTAAAATATAGCAAAAAAAAAAAAAAGATGCTTTCAAATATTTTATCCACATTTACATTTATTCATTAAGCAGACGCTTTTATCCAAAGTGACTTTCAAGTGAGGACAGGGGAAGCAATCAAAACCAACAAAAAGAGCAATATAAGTGCTATAACAAGTCTCAGTTAGCTTAACACAGTACACGTAGCATGGGCTTTTAAATAATATAATAAATAAAAAGTATGCAATGTTGTGGTTAAGTGAACAGTTTGCTTTGTACTTTCAGTTTAACAGCATTAATTAACTAACCTCTTTCATTCAACTGCACCATTTGCATGCATTTTCGACACTTATGTTATATTATTGCTCTGTTTATGCATTAAATAAACATCCTGAATGTGTTTTTCTGTCGTATTTACTTCAGCTGCTTAGGTGCCAATGGTATAACCCATTTAGGATTGGCCAAAATTACAATTTTAAATCATAAAAAGCATATATCACTTACATTTACTGAAAATATAGAAACGTTAGCGATTCTGATTTGAGTAAACACTATCATTAATCACTGAAGTGTGGTTCAACCATTTTTCACTTGGCACTGTCCCAATAGTTTGAAAAGTAAAAGGTCAAAAGTCAACTTGAACCCATTTCTCTGTTCAAGTTAAACTTATTTTTCTCATTCTTGTAAGGTTCTGCATGTCTGTACATAACTCTTCCCAGAACTTGCTGACTAAATACATGATGCTGCACAGACCCTGCTGCTGTTTTGCTATGACTTTTATCTTTATCTGTTTACACCTGGTATTAAGGAACAGAGTCTAAAACACATTAGACCACTTCCAAAGGTGGTTGAAACCGCATTCACTAAAGACTGCCTACTCTCCGCTGACTGATTAATCGAATGCGATTGTCACGCACATTTTGTCAGTAAAGCTAGTTCTGTAATCAGCAGTAAATCATCACGTGCTTTCAAATGGATCAGCATTTACTACACAGAGGCGTAGTTCAGTAACAAGTTATACAAAAAAATGACAGACAATTTAATTGCGCGAATATGAAATAGTTTGTGATAATGACAGCTGTTTTTTCGTAGCTTCTCAGTGAACTACGGCTCTGTGTAGTAAATGCTGCTCCATCTGAAAGCATGTGAAAACGCCACATTTAATAACATATTTTTACTCCAAACTCACTTCATAACATGCACAGAATAAGGCATGCAACATATTTCATAGTATTCTGAGCAGTGATAAAGGCATTGCATTATAAATATACTTTATTTTAATGATAATTATAACAATATTAACTCCGATAAACCATACATTGTCATAGTTGTGTGTTTATTAGTCTCATTGAATCAATGAAAGCAGTTAAAGGGTTAGTTCACCCAAAAATCTAAATTAATCTTCTGTTCATCCAGCTACCACTATAGGCATTTCCTGGGTTTCTTCTGTGAGGCATATTTGGAGTTTCAGCGCAAGAGCTCATTAACTGAGAATTTGTTTAAATGTTAAATACATTTTAAAGTGACCCATTAAAAATAAATGTTTTTCTTTTTAGTGCTTTAGTTTTGCATGTAGACAGTTTTGTTCATGAAAACTATGACGAAAAATGTTGGTCAACAAGGTTTTTTCCACTGACGAAAAAAAGACGATACTAAGGTCATTAAACAACAACCGAACGACTAATTGAACATGCAGTATCATTGACGAAAAAAGACAAGACTAAAAAGAGTTTTTTTCCACAATATTAAATGGTAAGATAATAAAATTCCCACATACACTGGCTCATACACCCTCCCGTCTAAACAAATCAGGACAAGTGGACAGAAGAGACAAGATTAAAACACCAGGTGTGAACGGTAAATGTGTCTCCCATATCTACTTGTGATCTACTTGACCAAAAAGCATCATAATACCAGGTGTAAACATGGCCTAAATGTCTTTCATAGAGTTTGTCTGACTGACCAAATGTAAAGTCTTCAAGCTTTTACAGTAAAATTACTGTCAAGCGTTTGTCCTCAAACTAGCATCAACTAGCATCAAAGATGAATTTAGCTTTCCATTGCAATTTTGAGACATGGTAAATGGTTATAACAGCTTAATAGACTCCCATATTGCAACTTTCAGGATGAAGAATTGCGTAAGGACTACGACTACATGCTGGACCACCCAGAGAAATACTACAGCCACTACTACACCTACTACAGAAGAAGACTTGCTCCCAAAGTAGACGTTAGGATAGTGATTCTCGTAACTATTTGTGCAGTCTCACTGTTTCAGGTGAGTACACCCCTCATCACAAAATGTTCTGGTCATTTACTGCCATCTGTTGCCATTGCCTTGAAAAAGCTGACATACTGATGATAGTTTTTCTTAATCCTTATTCATTTCTAAATCTGTTTTGGAATCAGAGACTGTAAATCTCAGAGAACCCAATTTGGTATGTTTCATCTATGGACCCCTGTGACAAAAAGGCATTATTATGCCGTTACATTATGATAATATATTCAGTGGCATAAAATGGTCTTTAAAATGACAATAATATAGCTTATTGCAATTATTTTTGAGGCACTATATGGCACAACAAAAAGTTGTTATTGTGACAGGTCTACATGTGTATAGTGTTTTAGTCGAAGACATTTTCTTATGGAATTAAACCAGTGCAGAAAGATTCTATTTAGTCTCATGATCACAAATGACCAAAAACACTTAAACATTTAAAAATAAGTCCAGAAATGTTATGTTAGCCCTTTCAAATTTTAACAAAAGTGCAAAAAATGCTCACCTTAAAGGAATAGATAATCCAAAAACAAAATTTACTTTACTCTTGTTGTGCTTGTGTCAGAGGCGTTGAGAGAGAAAGGGAGAGCGAGCTGTGCCATCAGAAGTTCGAAATGGTTTATCGTCACGTGATTCATGTAGACTTCAGATCCAGTTCCAGGAAGTTCATAGCGGGCAATTTTAATGAATTGATTTAGAGAGACAGCACTGATATAATTGGTAATTAGTAGCATTTGGTTACAATATTTATAAAATAAATAAACATGTATATGAAGGTTTATTCAGTGTTAATGTTACTCATATACATGTTGATTTTGGTCCTACTATCGTTTCCTGACTTGTTAACATATTTTATCCTAAAGTTACCTTTGCTTTGTTGTCTTGAAATATGTATTTTTTTTATATTCTTAAAACATGTTAGTCAGGTGCAGTCACATGTTAATGTTCATTGTGTTTTCACTGATCTGATGCTAAGTGAGGGCCTAGTTAATCTTAGACACAATGTTCAGTGTGTTCTCTTAGAAAATTTATTCCAAATAAGTGAAGATTAAGATTCAATTAAGTGAAAATTAATCTTGTTTAATGATTAAAATTATTTTGCACCCCTCAATTATTAAGAAATTCAAGACTTATCTCCTGATCTCTTCATAACGCAAGTTGTTTTCTCGTGATCACGACTTAATTTTTTTTGATGTAACACAAGTTGTTCTCTAAGTTATATATGGTGCCAACAGGTTTCAGTAAAGAACTGAATATAGCTGATGGGTTTTATATCCACCTCACTGTTTGGGACAGAATAAGGTCCTTCTTTATAATTGCTATAATTTGTGCGGTATTGTTTATTACTGGCGTTTATTTAACTCATGCATGTTAAATACATGAATCAATATGATTATTTTGTGTATCTGTTATCGTTAAGTTCTTGCTAGATGCATGACTCATCATAGTTTAACTACAGCAATGGTGTTCTGTGTGATAAACTAACTGCTTATTAAAGGTTGGCATCACTGTATAGTGTCTTTGAAGTAGGTCTTTGTTAGTTAATAAGATGGAATTATGTTGTGTTTATTCTGGATGCGTTTCAGTGACGCATTTTTAATGTGCATATTTGTCCTTAATTTTAATCTTTATTGTTAATCATTACATCTATATTGATAGGAAATGTGATTTATATATGTAAAAATGTGTATAATTCAGGGATGTTATACGGTGTTGTAATCTTTAGTATTTTCTACATTTCTATGTAGGAAAAACACGCACACACTCTCTTCTCAAACAGCATCCCAAGCTTGTAATGCACCGAATATCCTACATGACTAAAAATTATTTATAATTTTATTTTAAAAGATTGAGAAAAATAAAGCGAGTTGAATCCAAGCAGCTGTAAAAGATTTTAGTTCTCTGTATCCTTCTGAAGGCGCTCATAGTATATTCAAATTTAAAACATGTTAAAACATTTTTTTTAAACATATCATAATTTAAGGGTGACTTTGGATTTATAATAAACTGAAATGAAAGCATGCTGTCCTTGTTTCGTCTCCACCAAGGTTTGCTCAGTTGCATGCAGTGGAGAAAGAAAAAAAGAGCCATCAAGTTTTATTCAGTTCACATTTATTTGTATTGCAAATTGTGAATGTAATCTTTTTATTATGCAAATTGTTTCAAAGCAGCTTTACAAAATGAATGTTTCTACATTACAAAGAAGAGTTCTGCTATGTTAAATGTTCTAAGATTAGGCTACACAAATCATGCAGTTAACATCATATTCAGCAGAAAAAACACATTAAAGCAGTGATTACATGATGTGATCATGATGTTTACAATTTGGCAGTTTTGTATGTTTATGCAGAGTTCTCTCGGGGGTTGGCGTCATCTGAAGACTTCATAAGTGGCTGGATCTAGTCAGCGGGAGCAATCTAAATATGCTTGGGAATTTGCACTTTTTCACAAAGACACTAAGAACAGGCAAAGATTTGCAAAACCCAGTGAGCTGAGACTCATTGTTAGGGTGATGTCTCATTAAAGGGAGGCTTCAGTTGGTTCTACATCTGAAAGAAAGATAGATAGAGAAGGAAACCAGGAGAAATGGTAAAGTGATGATCCATAAAATGTGTTTTGTTTATTCCACGTTTTTATTTTCAAGGTAATGGTTCGATTATTGTGAATATTTTGAATGACAGTTTGCGCATATTTACCAAAGGTGCCATTATTAGTAGAGGATGTGTTAAATCTTTCAAACTCAATTTGTGGCTGCACTCCCCCACCCCCTATATACATATGAGCCTGTCCTCCAACAAAAAACGACCATATAGTTGTTTGTGCAAGCATTTATTACGACCTATATTACGTTTTAAAGCTAAGATAATGACAGTATCGCGTTGCGTCTGTCGTCATGAATTGACGTATAACGTCATTTCCAATCAAAACGCACGTTTATTTAAATGCAATGTATGGGCGTTTTACACCGATCTCACAGTAATTCGTACATATTTTACTAGGTGGCTTATTCGTTCGAATGACCACACCTAACCCCACCCATAAATCTAACCCTCACATAAATTATGATTTATTGAGCATATACATTTTCGTGAACGTCGGTCCCCATGGGATCGAACCAATGATAGCATGATTACATATCAAGGTATAATGCAATAATCTACTAACTGAGCTACACGAAACACAAACCAGAGGGTAAATAAAAGAGTACAAAACATTAATATGAAAACGACCTTTTGCTGATAGGGGCGCAATTGTAGTATATGCTCTGAGTCGTATTTCAGGGATTTGGACAAACAACCTATACAAGCTTATTGGTTGCAGGACAGGTTGATACATATATATGCAAATTAATTTCCTGCCAGCAGGAGGCGCTTTAAGAGCGGGAGAGAGTTTTCTCCGGTAATGTCTGTAAAGCAGTGATATGCTTACAAACGCTGCCTTATCAAGCATTACATGCAAGATGAAATTAAAATGAAATCGAGAATTTTCTAAATACAGTGGGTTTCCTTCTGAAATAGTTATTTAAAAACACCCGATTTTTTTTAATTTTGAAACGTGCAGTGCTCATGTTTATTCAAAGAAGTCAAAGCCTCCTTGGAAAATCTATTTGAGGTGGTCAGTTTTGATATTGTGGCGACCCGCCACAAATAAATCAATGTGTGGGGAACCTGGTATTATTCGTTTGCAGTTTGGAAGTAGTAAAACGAAATCATAAATGATAATGGAGAGAGACACAGAAAGAAAGATTGTTCTGTAGAAATGTATACATTCACCTCTTAAAACATGTCACTGTCCTATAGAATTTTTTTTAAAATGTGTATTATGTTTTAAGTCAATTAAGACAAAAACAAATAAATTGAAACATTTTCAGATTATAGAAAATGACAGCAAAATCCCCAAAACTGTAACTGTAACAAGCTCATCTTCAGCTTGATCAGTGCAACAAGAGGTCTGGTGTCCGTCATAGGCTGCTGACAGCTGCAACAAGCAATGTCTTTTGTATTGCATGTCCTTTTTTAGAATATGGCACATAGAATAATTTATTAGAGTCAGAACTATGCATTTAAGAAACAGATGTATTTATTTGTTGCAGTATTACAGCTGGTGGAGTAGCTACACAGAAGCCATCAACTACCTGATGACCGTTCCCAAATACCGCATCCAGGCTACTGAACTGGCCAAGCAGCAAGGTCTGCTGAATAAAACCAAAGAGAAGGGCAAGAACCGGCGCTCCAAAGAGGAGATCCGTGAGGAGGAGGAGCAGATCATCAGAGACATCATCAAGAACAAGATCGACATCAAGGGTGGCTATCAGAAGCCCAATGTATCTGATATTCTGCTTTGTAAAATCATTCTGTTCCCTTACCATCTGTGCACCTATGTGGCGTGGAACTGCTCGTGGTTTTACCGTTTCACCATTCGCCGGGAGGAGTATGGGGATGAGGAGAGACTTTACATTATCCGCAGGTACATGAAGATGTCCCAGGCTCAGTTTGATAGTCTGGACAGCAGCCTGATAGAGACTTTCCTGAAGCAGCAGCTCTGGATCAAAGAGAACTATGAGGTTTGAAAAGATTTCTTTTCCAATTTATTTATTTATTTTTTTTGCAAAGTTGATCTACTTCCACATAGTAGTAGGCCAACCCAGAAGTTATCATCCCCCTGGTTCCTTTGACAAAAGCTTAATGGGGTTTTCCATTTCCTTTTGGATTATTGCTGAAAATAAGCCCAGTGACCAAGTTGCATTACTTTTCAACATTTAAGCTTATAAACAGTGAGATCGTGAACATGGACTAGTGAATAGATTAATTTTTTTTCATGTTTGATCTGATGATGTTTAATGTCCACCACAACCTCAAAAGGTTTTTAGTGCAACTGCAAAATAGCAATCACAATTTTGTGAAAGTGAAAATATCTTTGACTTGTGTTAAACACAGACCTTAAGAAGGCACTTAACCACAGCCTATTCAAAAAACCCTTTGACTTCAGGGCGATGGAACTGGAAGTGCTAAAATACAAACTTTTAGCTGGGTTTTGGACTACAAAACTACATCACCCCTGCAGCAATCTATTACAGTAATTGCTATACAGTCAAAATATTAGTTTTAAGTTATTTTCTTGGGTTCTGAAAGAAGTCTAAATAAGTTCAAAAACCTTTGAACTGTTAAAGGGATACTCCACCCTTACTCGCATGTGGTTCCAAACCCGTAAAAGCTTTGTTCGTCTTCAGAAAACAATTTAAGATATTTTAAGGTACTGCCAAGTAAATATACTGTCAAGGTCCAGAAAAGTATGAAAATGTTTTTTTTTAAAATTCACCATAGAATTCACCATTAGAATTTTCTAAATCCTTGTCACCAATGTCAATATCAAACTAATACAAGAAAATTATAATAATAATAATAAAAAACTAAAAGAAAATCAAGCTCACTGGAGATACAGCAGTCGGTGAAGAAATAAGAACAAGAAACTAATTACAATCAATGGTACAAAAACTACAATGAGAAATACATTGTGTAAATGAATTAGTCTTCACTGTGTAAGTTATCTATCTATCTATCTAGACGCATAATCATTAGCTTTATTTATTTATTTATATTCTTATTCTAGTTACAAAAGTGATTTAGTCGAGAGCACTGAGAGATTTTCATGAACGGCAGACAGTACAAATATTGGACAGCTTCCCCTTTTAGACCAAAGTCAGGATCCAATGCACTGTTACATATGCGCTTTCTCTCACAACTGTTTTCATTCCATTAAGACCTAAATGACTGTTTATGAGGATCCTTGCATTTGGACGCATATTAGTGTGTATGCAATGGTTCAAAGCCAATAAAGCAGCAAAAATACTCACAAGCTCTTTTAGCAGCTGATGCGTGGCTTCTGCACTCCTCTCACACAGAAACTGGGACAACTCGCGCATATAGCTCTGTTGTTTGATTCAACGGCCTAAAATCAGTTGTTTTAAACTGCAGTGCTTAAAAACGCATGCAAACATTACGTTTTTGTGAGGGCGCACATGCTGTTATTCACACGTTTGCCTGCATCCCCGTGTAATGTACGTAAGACTGCCGTCATTCAAATAATGAAAACCTATTGCCGTAAAAACTATGTATTTTGCAGCACCATGGAATAAACGATAGAGCACAATATAAATCAATAGACTTTTAATTTCGTCCATCTGATTTATATCACCCTGCTTGACAGTGTAGCTTACTTTGCGGTATCTTAAAATATTTTAAATTGTGTTGCAAAGACGAAACTAAGCTTTTATGGGTTTGGAACGACATGGGGATAATGTGATTAATGACAAAACTTAAATTTTGGGGTGGAGTATCCCTTTAAAGCATTTCGTTTAGTTTTACATTGTGTAACAACTGTACAACTGAGTTGATTTCATGTCTGTTTCCCCATAACGGTGTAAAAAAAAAAAAAAACTATATAAACACACACACACACACACACATTTAACTTAAGACCATTTAATTTCCAAATTACGGAGAATCAGATTCACCCAGAACTTTTTCATATTCAGAAGAAACTTTCCATAAGTCAATCTGTGATTTGCTTATTTTTATTATATTATTTTACATTTCTTATATTTTTAATAAGCGTGTGGTGTCAGTATGTTTGTGTGATCATACTATGTGTTTATGAAAGGCCTACAGAGAGGAGCAGGAGGAGGAGATGAAGATGAAGATGGCCACAGACCCACGCTGGAAACGTTACAGGCGCTGGATGAAGAGCGAGGGGCCTGGACGCATCACCTTTGCTGATGATTGACCTCACATGCACAGAGCGCCGTCTCAGATGCACGTCCAGCCTGAACAGCCTGAGCTCAAGCTCTGTGCGCCCTTGTTTACAAAAGACTGAAACATGTGCACGTCATCCACAAGGACACCTTTTCTTATAGACTATAAAGGCTTTTTGATTGTACCTGTGGAGGATCATTCGATTTTTCTGCCATTGTACAGGATGAAGAGACTGTTGGAATCATTACAAAAAATACTAAATATAATACATTGTGTTGTACCAGGAGGAATATGATCACAGCCTATAGAAAACCATGTTTTACCAAAAAGAAATGCCTCATTTCAAACATTGAAAGGATTTTGTGTCTCTCTTTCTTTCTACATATCTGCCATCAATGTAACGTCATCTGACGCTGTGCTCGTGCCCCGTAGGTGTTTTTTTTCTTTTTCTCTCTTTCCATTATTTTCCCCAAATATTAAGTCACATCTATTTTTTTCAGTTGCATACATTTGTGGTACCTTTTGTGGTACTTCAATAAAGCTTTTTAGTTTAAGGTTGGTTAGCAAACTTTGTTACCTTGTAGGGATTCCTGTTCATGAGCATCCTGGGGACGTCCATCATCTCACTTTAAAGCAGACATAACATGTTGTCCCGCTGTAGATTCATATTTCATCAGTAATTTATTATATTGTTATGTGTGCATAACCAAAGGTGCACATAAAAGATCTATCCCCAAAGACTTTTCATTAGAATGTGTTTTGTGTTTGACTATGTGCCTTGTATGAATGCTTGTAACTTCTTCATTTCAGTGGAATTTCAAAATCGGTTTTTCCTCGCCTGTAAGGATTCATTGCCTGAAGTCTGTATTGAAGAGACCATGTTATTAAAAGTATATTCTATATAAAAAGTAGTAGAGTTTTTTTTTTTAAGTATGTCCTGGTCATTCTTTTCCCATGCAATGATTTTATTCATGCAATCTAACAAAAACCAGGCTGAAGTGAGAACAGAGACATCTTATTTTATCATCCCCAAATGAGTGACTCGAATCGTCTTGGTTATGTAACCCTGGACCCCTGAGTAGGAAACAAAATGCTGCCTCAGTAGTTAACACTATCCATTTGATAAGTACGATGCGTCACCATTTCTGGGTACCCTAAAGCACACAACAAATGGTGTTTATAATAACTGAGGTGTACTACGTGATCCTTACTTTTCTCTCTATAGAAAAATCTTCGTTGGCAGTGCAAAAGTTTTTTATAGCATTAAAACATTCTTTAGATTATTAAAATGTTCTTCACACTAAGAAGTAATTGCTCTGTTAAGAACTGTTAAAAGATTCTTTGAGGACCTCCCAAAAAATAGTTCTTCTATGGCATCACTCTGAAAACTGCCTTTATTTTTAATGGTATAGATGCGTTCATTAAACTAGAAGCTTCACACTCCTGCTTTTAATTACTCCATTGACCCCAGTTCATTCCAGTGCAATGCCACAATTTTGTCGTAAGTTAAATTCAGTGTCGCCTTGATTTTTTTCAGTAGCTGATCTTGTACTGAACCTGAAATGTTCCCATACGCTGAATTGCTAATGTACAGTTAAGATTTAAAAAAATTGACATTGAACTGCTGCATTAAGATTTAAAAAAAAATGTAATTATATAAACAATTTGTGTGTCACTGTGAGTGAAAACGGTTCAGAATTAAAGCTAGAAAACCCTGCTTAGTCTGCTGTGGCTTGTGTTTTCTGTGGTGACAGCAGGCTGTGGATGCTATTATTAGAACTTTTGAATCTGAAACATTCCATTTTGATCTAAATTTCTGTAAATGTTGTATCCAGAACACAAGCAATTCTGAGGGGTGGGCAGTGTTGGTTTTTGATTTGCTGTGCACCAGGATCACCGCTTGAGGCCACTATTATAACTGATTTAAGAGTCAAAATCTCAATGGGCCACTGAGCATATGAGCTGAACACATTTTGGATAATACATAGATATTTTATAACAGATTTTAGGGAATTTTCAGTTCACATTAGTCTCAGCCTTGGGCGGCATGGACAATCTACAGTCTGTTCATTGGCCATCTGATGGACGTCGCACTTAATTCTGTGCATGTGCTTGTTAATCTATAAACCAGTTTCATGTACTTAATGTTTTAAGAATCCAGAAGTTAATTTCCTAAAATTAATCTGCGGTTTCTGGTTTTCCCAATATGAGAATGCACCGTGTTCAGTGGATACAGAATATGAATTATAAGGATTGGATTTGAACTCTACAAGTGCATTTTGAATTCCTAAAAATAATGTGCATGTGCAGCTGGTGTAATCATGGAGCAGGAAAGATCCAAACATATACTGTGCTATGTTTAAATGTATATTTGTTGTGCCAATCATGTTTCCTTCTCAAAATAATTAATTTAAGCTCTAGGAAAATGAAGCTCAGCCATATGCTTTGTGTGTGCTGTTACTAAAGTAGGTTTGTGTCTGTCAGATGTAAGCTGTGAGATTATGGTTGATGGTTGAGTGTTTTGCAGTTTGTTGGGAGGATTGAAGGATGGAGCATGTGTGTAATCAGGATTAAAGCCCCTCTCGCTTCTTCTGTAATTCAGGTCAGTATACCAGCACAAACACATCATTAAAAATCTTTGAATGTTTGCTTTTTTAAGTGTGGAACAAGGTTAAACATGACAGATATATTTTAGCACATAAAAATAACAGGCAGGATATTGAAGTTTGCCCACAATAAAAGAGCAATGCTAGAAAAATGGTGTACTGCGTCAGAAGCCACGACGTTTGAGGGATTCCAAGAATGGAGCCCCAGTGTCATGATGAAAAGATACCTGTGGGATCTTTTTACAAGACGTGAAATATGTAGCACCATGTACATTTCGTGACATAATGTCCACTGAATGTTGAACAATTGAATATGAACAATTCTGAACAAAAATGAACTATTTTAACTCTCTCTATATACAAACTAATTATTTTATGCATTGCTGCACATGCAACAGATATTAGGAACACCTGATAGTCATCCCACTGTTTGAAGACGCCTCTGAGCAGATGAGCTCTAATTTCACCTCCAAATTAACTGCAAATTCTAAAGATTTACATATTTTTGCCACTCTCAAAGATATGTAATATTACATAATTTTCCTGAATAAACAAATGACAGAGTGTATACTTTCATCTAATTGTTTGATTAAGTTGTATGCACTCTGCTTTGTGTCATGCTTAACAATGCCCTTCAGTCCCCACAGTTATTTGGGAAGAAGTTAGGAACCGCTGTCTTTAAATACAATCAATTATTAATGGTGGCAATAGTTAGAGTTTGCAGGCTTCAAAGGACTTTCTCATTAATAATGTAATATTGGAGTGCCTGATTATTATGGAATTATGGAGATAAAGCTCTGAATTATATGTTCCAACAATTCCAGCTGCCTCGCAAAAGCAAAATTTAAGGACAATAGGGAAACAGGAAAGTCTCTGAGGACAAACGTGCATGCGCTCTGTATATCAGGGGTTTTCAACTGGTCCTTGAGGTTCACTGTCCTGCTGAATGTAGCTCCAACCCAACCCTGTGTTTGATTGGTTCTGGAGCTAAACTCTACAGAAAAGTAGACCTCGAGGGCCAGAGTTGAAAAGCCCTGCCTCTTGATTGTCATGTGGAACAAATTGATTCGCAATCAGAAAGCAAGATGACAGAAGACAGAATTATTACTCACCTCTGGTTTGCACTGTAACGTGTAAAGTTCATCAAACATTTTTCTTTTTCCCCTGCAGATTTTCTGTAAGTAGCATTACAAACACTATTATCACCAGTTCTTCGTGCCTGTTGTCCACTATTTCTTTACTCTATAGTCACGTTTGACCACGAGAGATTCTGTTTATGTCTAGGTCACATCGCGGAACTCCACACACTATAGGAAACGAAACCGTTAAATCTATGATTTTTTATTGTTATGTTTGTATTGTCACTCGTCACAGTACTATATTGTCCACAGAGCCGGATTATCCTTAAGGGCACTTTGGCCAGTGCCACCAACCATTCACAACAACTAGGGGGGCACCACATGACACGAGCTTTAAAAATATTTTTCGTAAATTGTTTTATTATTAACTTGAATTTCTTGAAAGACCATACATAACTCGTTTATGAACATTAACTTAACAACAATAATAATAATAATAAATTATCAAAATAAATAAAGATAACATGACCACTATCATACCCCCCTTCCGTCCCCAATCTGTTAGAGTTGAGTTGATCCACAACAAGTACGCGCAAATGTGTCATTTTTTTAACGGCTACAGAAAATGAATCAAAATGGACAGTTGCATTTGAGTGGTTTTGCAAAAAGAAAGTTAAAGAAAGACAAGGACGCTAGACGTTTAGCTACAATTCAAAATGTTCCAGGGATCGAAAGTTTTTTTTTAAACGAGTGAAGAATGAGCTCAGGGCAACAATGACGACAATCGACTGCACTCTCCCTGTTTACCATTGAATCGGACTTGGTTAAAGAAATGAACTTTGTGGATGTAGTTTGCTTGCGCAAAATCAAGGAAGAATATAAGTCACACTTTTTTTCATAGTTTGGCTGGTCCTGCGACTTATAGTCAGGTGCGACTTATTTATCAAAATTAATTTGACATGAACCAAGAGAAATGAACAAAGTTAAAATATTACTGTCTGCAGCAGCGAGAGGGCGCTCTATGCTGATCAGTGCTCCTGTAGTCTACCACTGAAAACATAGAGCGCCCTCTTGCGGCTGTAGACTGTAATGTTTTAACTTGGTTCTAAATAAATGCGACTTATAGTCCAGTGCAATTTATATATGTGACTTATACTTAGGTGCGACTTATAGTCCGAAAAATACGGACAAGTTAAAGAATTCCAGTTGAAAACTCACCTTAATGAAGTCTGATGGGGGGGGGGGGGGAATGGGGGGGAGGGGGGCTTTTGAGCTATATAGGCCCTGATTGTCCAAGATGGATAAAGCACACAATTATTAATTCCATTTAATTTAAACACAAAATACAATACCCCTCAACAAACAAGGAAGTTGGGTGCCAGATATTTTGTGGAACTACTCACAAACTGCACCTAAAGGCTGGAATACACTACATTTTTCTGCCGATTTTCTGTCTGGCGAATTTCACACTAGTTGCCGAAAGTCAGAGCCAGTCTGCAGACTTAAGTCGACAGATTTCTTAGAAAATCGCATAGTGTATGATGGTCATAGACTCAGATTTTCAACTTTAGGCACACATTTCTGTGAGAGTTGGGGATCGGAACAACTTTAAAGTCTGGTAGTGTGTGATCCACAATTGTTTGGTGTATGATTGCAAGTTTATTTTTTTATTATATAAAAGTTGTGTATTTTATTCCAGCCTTATTTCACGGCTCTGTGGAATACTTGATTCTAAATTGATGTTATCCCTTGATAACAACCAGTAAAAGCTAAGAACACAGGGTAACTGGGTAACTGAAATTGACTCTGTACTCTTGCTAGGAACAGTTTTTCTTGGTGGAAGCTTTGCATTTGTTTAGCTAATAAAATATCAAAACTTGATTCAAAATGGTGTACAATTATTAAATTATGTCATCTTTGTATTGCGGACTCACTCTCGTTGTACAAACGCAGCTGCTGCCATTTACTATGATTGTTTTGTACGCTGTGATGGATTATAAGATAACTAACAAACTGGTAAGATTTTAAAACATAAATAAACCTTTAATTTCATCTATTTATGTGGTCAAATGTTGGGTAATAAGCGGTTTGATTGCACCATTTCCCTTAAATGTCCGTCTACTTTAAACTTTCCCATGTCATGATTTTTCTTTTATATTGTTTTAAAATAAGGACCCTGAGCTAGATGTCATAGTAGGACTCCTAATTTTTCATCATTCAAGACCTTTTGCATCAAACCAGTTCTCTTTCAGCAGTATAACTTCAAAAATGATCATCTGGATCCACAACAAATTGCTCTCCCAATACCAAACTGTAATTGTGTGTCTGTAAGAATTGTTATTGTTTAGTGTAGTTTAACTTTTTTAACTTTTTGCTACAGTAAAGTTTCTATTTGGAATATCAATTCAGATTTTTATAATGAGCCAAAAATTACTGACTTCCAATATGACAAGTGCCTAAGAAAGAAAATAATTAAAATGTGTGAAAAAAATGTATGATGTGATCACTGAAATGTGGACAGGGCATTGTGAAGACTAATCTTATAACCCAGTAAGAATACAAACTCAAAGGGGAATGTTGAAATAATGTGTTGATATCCTTTAAGCGGATCAAATTTACTTTACAAACTAAGCACAACCCACAAAGTCACAGGATTTACTTTCCTAAAATCCAGGCTTCTTTAAAACAGGGCAGTGGACCTCAAAGTTCAGAGTTGAGAATCCCTGCAGAAACTTCAGTGAGGCTCTTTGCCCCATTTTCAAACGATCCAGTAAGAAGAACATATAATTTAGAAACAAAGTAATATGCCACATTCAGGGTTGTGTCATTCAGGTGCATCAGACCATGGTCTTCCTCATCCTCTCTGTGCACTCAAGCAATGACAGCCTCGATGTTCCCATACATGATCAGATTCAGTTTGACTGCAGCAATGAGGGCAGAGGTGAAGGGGGACACAGTGGTCAGCTGCTTCATCAGAATAAAGCTGCAGAACTGTCTCAACAGTGTTGAGATGCAGTAGAATGTGGATTCACCGCCTGTAAATACATGTTTATTAGAACAATATATATTACAAATATTATAAAATATTTAGATGTGTGCAATGCATTTTGCGGAGGATGAGGACTGTTTGCTCTGAGAGTAGCTTACAATGTCGTTATCTGTTTCTGTAAAGTGGAGCAGTTACAACTTTGCAAGGACAGTCTGGCGCTTCTGACTAACAGCCTGTAAGTACGTTTTCATATTTAAATAATTTGCCACTTATGATTCAAATGCGAGTTTTGAGCAGTGCAGAGTAGTGCTTGTTGTTTGTCATTTCTCAGATTACAAATGCAGACATGGTCTTATACTTACGCAGCACGATACGCAGCATGTAAAAAGACAGTATAAATCATTATAATCAGTAATAATCCCCCCACTGGATGCAACAAATGCCTCGTTTGTAATGGGTTTTATTGTCTTGTCGAGTGGGCATCACAGTATGGTAATGGGCGTAACATTTCCGTCACATGCTTAAGGTTTTGAGCCAATCACAATGCACTGGATAGCTGGCCAATTAGAGCACACCTTGTTTTTCAGAATGATGATCTTTGTAAAAATCCACGTGTTTCAGAAAGGCGGGGCATAGAGGAGCAACAATATATGTTTTTTCAACCTTAAACCCCATAAAACATTGCATTACACCAAATACACCAATTTTTTTTTTTGAGCAACGTCATTTGACACCTTTAAAAGAGTCTAAAATACTTGAATTAAAAAAAAAAAAGTAATTAAATGGGAGTGCTTGTGAGTGCAAGTACACACAGTACCATCCTTAAACTGCCGACAACTAACATCAAATGTGTAAAGAAAAGTTATATCTTACTAATATGTTATTATAACATTTTGGCTAAACTTGCATGGACAGCGGTTATACATGATGTAAACATATTACCGTAATTCCTCAAATAAAAGCCGGGGCCTTTATTTACCTGAACTGCAGAAGGTAACAGGCTTTTTTCTGAAGCAGGCTTTTATTAGAGGCAGCCTTTATTTCTAATTCCATGTGTTTGATAAGTAATTGTTTTAAATAACCTGTTTTAAATTAAAATCGATAGCGTTCCAGTGGACAGAGATCATAACACCAGCACAGAATCAGTTCAGAATCAATCACCAAAAGAATCAGTTCGGTTCAGACGCTCTGTTTGTCGGTCTGCTTCACGCTGAATCACGCATGCACAGTATCATCAGCTCCTCGGTTCTCGAATTGGACGCGATTCGAGTGTACTGGTGATCTGAAAACCGATGCAACTGGCTCTTGTCTCGAGAACGAGAAACGCTCCGGCAGTGGGCATGTACGTTCGTTATCTGGCTCTGCTGCACAAAATTTCCCCTGGCCTTTATTTAAGACCGGCTTTTATTTGTCCATGTTGACCACGGCCCTGACCACTATAAGAGGCCCGGTGTTTATTTGACTACCGGTTTTTATTTGTGGAATTACGGTATCGCTACTCAGATATTTCATGTAGGATGAACTAAAAAAAACTAGTAAACTCAACTAAAATTAGACATGTCATAAGAACTTGATTTAATCATGTCCAAATAACATGATACAAACACGTGTGACCACCACTGTCCATGATTGAATCATGTTCAGCCACAGAGTCTTTCTTGTTCATTTTATGTTCTATTAAGGAGATATCAGACAAGTTAACATGTCTGATTGCAAATGTTGATATGTCTTGATTAGGGCTGGTAATTTAATGCGTTAATTAATTAATTACTTATGGATAAAAATAACACGTTTAAATTATTAACACATATAACGCACTTTCCCCGCCCCAGACCTATGTGGATCATCTGCCATTTCATACAGTCAATTGATGACTAATATGAGGCAGGGCAAAAACATCCCAAAAATTCAAGATATGGGGCAAAAAAAATAGGGGAAGTCGTGGCCTAATGGTTAGAGGGTTGGACTCCCAATCGAAGGGTTGTGAGTTCTAGTCTCGGGCCGGATGGAATTGTGGGTGGGGGGAGTTCATGAACAGCTCTCTCTCCACCTTCAATACCACGACTGAGGTGCCCTTGAGCAAGGCATCGAACCCCCAACTGCTCCCCGGGCGCCGCAGCATAAATGGCTTCCCACTGCTCCGGGTGTGTGCTCACAGTGTGTGTGTGTTCACTGCTCTGTGTGTGTGCGCATTTCGGATGGGTTAAATGCAGAGCACAAATTCTGGGTATGGGTCACCATACTTGGCTGAATGTCACTTCACTCACTTCACTCACTCCAAATACCCCTTTTTGAAATTTTGTCTCATATTTACATCACATAGATGAAATATCACACAAGCTGTAGGCTGAGTGCAATTTCACACGAGTTCAAATGTGATACTCCTCTTATACAACAGTTTATTAAGAAGTTAATATTGTGTTATTTTAGACACAATGTTGTCTGTTTTGTTGTCTGTTTTGACAAATCAGAACTGTTCATCCCCCATATTTAATATTTTCATAGTAATAATAATAAAATTTAGAAAATAAATTATTAAAATTATAGTTCACCCAACCAAAAATGACAATTCTGTCATCATTTACTCACATGGTCCAAAAGATACTTTCTCCAATTTTGATGTGCGATTAATTAGATTAATTATTCACCACATCATGTAATTAATTAGATTTAAAATTTGAATCACTTACCAGCCCTAGTCTTGATTGAGTTCATAGCTTTTGTATGCCATGGAAAGCTAGTAATGCCATTAGTTCCCCCTCACGAAGGGCACATGCAGGATCTGGCATCACAAAGCCTTAGACAGCAGCAACCACCTATTTTGACCTCTGTGTATTATTAATATCAGATTCCTTTGGTGTGTCTTAGTCTGTGTGTGTGTTCGCGTGTGTGACAGAGAGAGAAAGAGGGGGGCATTACACATGAAAAGACCGCAGGGTCTCCCCCTTCACCTCCCTAAATGTGCCACAATTACTGCACTCTAATTCCTAGCACAGAAAGCACACTGGAGGGATTGTGTGAAATCGTGAAGCTGAAGCTGTAAGCATTTAATGTATTTTAATAAAAAAAATAATTGTTACGAAAGATTAGATAAGATTTATAATTGCATATTAGGAATATATAATATAAAATTAAGACGGAATGGACTATGGTGATGAGTGATGACCCTTAATGGTAGCTGCCAAAAGTGAAAGAGAGAGGAAAATCAAGAAATAACTTGAAATAACAGAAAGACAAACTGAAGTATTAAACATTCTTCAAATATAAAAAATACCAAATTAAAAAAATTACCTGACACACAAGTAATTAACAGTGTATATAACAAAGTTTTTCAACTCTGTTCTTCCTTTACCGTATTGCCTACATGAGTCCGCTAAATAGTCTACTTAAATTAGTGGATAAAATGAATCAGTGCATTGGAAGTGCTGCTGCTTTTGCATAGTTTGTCCTTGTTATTAAAAAATCTAATCAAAATAACTGTATATGTGGTTGAGACTGCTTTGTGTCACACCTATGGACTTTTGTGTTTCTTTCTTTTCCTGTTCTCCTGTTTAGTTTTTTTCCCCCTTTGACCTACCCAGTGTTCCATTTGGAATGGCTCAACCCTATGCCCTAATCCCTTCAAAGGGTTTACCCTCCGGAGTGAGAGCTTGAAGGATTGAAGGGTGTAGAGAACCAAACAACTTTCTTGAATAGCTCTTCTGCATCATCATCCTGTGCCCACATGGAGGTGCCGTCATCATGCAAAGAATCTGCACAAAGGATCACGAGAGCCTGAAGTGTCCATCAGTTGTACCCTTCGAAATCACTGCACCGAAATTTAATAGATTGCCTAGTGTGAGCACACCCTAATTATTCTCCCGCATCCCGCACACACGAGTCTCTAAGCGCACATCAGTCCCACGATCGTGCAGGTCTCTACTCAGAAGGTGCCTGTGTTATAATGTTATGATCGAGGCTCTGGACTCTGAGCATAACTTGTTTTTCTATAACAAACTTTAAAATATTTTCTATAAAAACTTTAATGTCCTGGCAGTGAAAATAGCTTGTAAATATTTATTTTATTAAATATTTAATTTAATTACATTAATGTTATAAATTAAGATTTACAAGAAATATTGTATCTGCTACTATGTAAAACTACATAGACTTTATTTGTTTAAAGTGTTAGCAACCCAATGTTATTGCACTTTTGTTCATGTAACAGTACTTTTAAATGAACAAGTGCACAATACACTACTTTTGAATGCATTATTAGTTTTGTGCATAACCCTTTGATTAATTGTGATTAAAAAATGTAATTGTTGTTGCCCTAATATAAACATTTTTCAGTTGCAGCAGAACATTTGTTAGCATTTTGTTTTTCGACTTTACAAGAATGGATAGCAAGCTGCTGCAACTGTAGAAAAGAGTAGATTGGAGCATGTACGTATATGTGTGATTGTACAAGATTGAAAATTATATCTTTGCCTTCGGCCACAGAGCGAAACATTAAAAATAACAAATTCCAGTGACTGATCATCACTAATTATAACACATGAAAACTCTGCTGTGTCCCCATAGTACTTCTGAAAAGACAGCTACAAGAATGCACAGTAAATGTCCATACTGTATGCATTAAAAATATGTTTATTAAACATTTAAATAGTCTCAGTAGTACATAACTAAGTAGTACTGGGTAACTGCAGGGTTAAGGTTAGGTTTACCAGTTGTTACCCAGCTATTGTAATTACTATAATAACCTTAGAGGATACAGATACTGTATCTTATGTGCTTAAAACCCACTGGAAGAGAATGCAGACTAAACACAGACTCAAAGAGTCTGCTGGGTGAGTGGAGGATTAAAATAGGTTATATGGTGAGTGAGAGTGGATGGATGGATGGATGGATGGATGGATGGAGGGTGGGATGGGGCTGGACAACCCACACACATCACTGAGAATCATACACACCCTCTGGCATTTGCCCAGAGTACAGAGTCAGCATCCCCTTGCTCCCGAATCCGACAACATTTTGGTTCACAGTTATGTTATGAACCAAATGAGATAACTTTCACTCTGACAACATCTGTCTGTAGTGTGCATGTGTCAGCAGTGAGGTGGGTGGTCTCTCCTTCTGTCTTCTATATGTCTAATGAGTTTATTACACTAATCATTGATTGAGCACAGCCTTTCTATTCCTTATGCGTCTCATAGATGTTTTGGTGAAGTGGGAGATTGCTGTCTTTGTTTGTAATCTTTGGATGAATCAGTTTCACATGGACTGGCATTTGCAAGTTGTTACTGTATATACGCACACACATGTATTTAATTCAGCATCTGTTTGTACATTTTCTGTGTGGCTGGGATTGAGATAACAGGAGTCATCAACTCTTGATGTCAGTGACTTGAATAGATTAACATGAAGAACTGAATCATTATGCATTAATAATCATCTGTCCCTCTATGGGTCACTAACTTTCTCTTTTGCTCTGTTTTGTTACTGTCATATTTTCAAGTTACCTAATGTAAGTATTTTTAAATCGTTGATACTCTTCATTACAAAAGTGGGACATACTGCTCTTTAATGCATTTTTTTAGTGTGGGTAGATTGCATAATGTTTGAGCACAGACAGTGTATGTGAATATTGCCTACATAGCCTTCAGGATAATATAAAACTGAAGTTTGACATTGTGAGAACCAACATTTCCCACCATACAAAAACACAATTAAATATCTGAAATATTTTAAGTAAAAAAAATGTTTTTGTGAGGGCTCAGGCCTGTGAGTGCGATAAACATTTCAATTTTAATTGATATCTGTTGTTGTGTCTGTTCAGACCAACATGAACATTCACATGCTGTCAATGTGATGGGTAGTGTTTCTAATCTTGTTTCTATCGGACTGCTAAGAAAGCTGAAAAACCAATAAGATTTGCACTTTTTGACATGTACCAAGAGATAATGCAGTTACATAACAAATATGGCTTGGTGGTGCTCACAAACATATTTTGAAAAACAACAATGAATAGCTTAAGGAGAATCTGTAAATGAAAGTGGAGATGGATATTGAGCAGCTCTTATCTTCAGTGGTGCTTGATCACCAAGTAATACAAAAGTTTGGATAGGTTCAGAGGTGTAGTGGTAAAAAAAGAGTTGGGTAAACTATAAATTCTATATATTAGGATATCAACTACACACTAACCACAACTAAAGTGTGGCTACAATGTCATGCTTCATTTTAAATCTGATGATGATATCTCTAAAATTATGAATTTTATATTTGTAAGACCATATCATGGGAGGCTTTGTAGAAGTTTTAGAACAGGCTGAGAAGATGCTTTCATATATTTATCAATGACACAGATAGCGTCATTGCAGAAGGACATCCTTTTGGTCATGTGGTTCACGTGAGCTGATGACAAATTTACAAACTAATGATATCGCACTGATGTCATAGCTGACACGAATCAATAAGAGGAGAGTAATCGCTAGCTCTGTTAGTTGTTTGAGCTCTTCAGATCGCATTATCAGTGCAAAATGAATAGAAATGTTATTCTGTATAACAAAATATTTTACAAACATGTCGTAAAATTATTATTTCTCCAAATGTTAGCAACATTGGACTATATAGCCCTGGCGGATCGTGGATATTGTATGTAACGAATGTTATTTTTATTAGTATTATTATTAACGGACGTTTACCATACTGAAACCGTGAACGGCTAGTGATAACATTAACTAGCTGGGTAGATGTGACTTGAGTCAGTGGCATGAATCTACCGTGAACCAAATTAACCTCAAAAACATGAAGTTAGGTACTGTTTTCCGGGCTCACTCACTTTGGGCTTGTAGCCGAGGCCGTTTGCTGGCATCAGGAGGAGGGCTGCTGTCTTGACGGCGCTTAAAACATTGCCAGTGTTACGGTTTAACTGGTTACTGTGTTATCTGGTGACCAACTTCCTGGTTCAGGTCTACGCTGCAGATGTGCTGGAATGACGGCAGCAGATTCGGCGATTCTGAAAGCACAAACTGACATGATATTAAGTGTTTAATAAACACAGACTTGCTTATTGCATGATTCGGATATTCTTGTAAAGATTAAAATGTATTGCTAAGTTTGCTAGTTTAAACGCAATATAATAAAAGTAAAATTAATTAATTTATGTAATCACAGTCTGATTGTCCATGATGTTGTCCATCTCAAATGAGTGTTTTCTGTGATTTAGTTCGGAAGGTGGCGCTGTCAGAAAAAACTAGGGTCCTATAACCGGGGTCTTATAGATGGGGTCCTAAAACCGCTGCCTCCAATTGTGCAGGAATACCCTTCTCGTTGTCTGAGACGTCATGAAATGTTCTCTAACATCATGAACCATAAAATGTGGTCATCGTTCTGCTATGGTTTATTTTCATAATAGGTAAACACAAGTCACAAGTTAACACGGTCACATTTCCTTGATTCAGCAGCTGCACGATGTGACGCTGAGTCTCCTGTCTTGAATCCAGAAATCTGGGGCTGATTCGGTGTAGCTTGGTGGTTTGTGACAGTCATCTCATGCCGTGCCTTCTTTTAACTCGTGTTCGAAACCCGCGCCAACACAGACGTACTTTATTTTTATTTTTTTGTTTATCCTACTTACTTCAGCCACGAAACTGGCGATCATAGCAATAACTTGTAATCTTTACAAGAATATCAGAATCATGCAATAAGCAAGTCTGCATTTATTAGACACTTAATATCACGTCAGTTTGTGCTTCAGGAATCGCCGAATATGCTGCCGTCATTCCAGCACATCTGCAGCGGAGACCTGAACCAGGAAGTTGGTCACCACATAACATGGTAACCAGTTAAACCGTAACACCAAATATCCATTTTTGAATCTTGATGCAGTCTGTTGTGTGCCGTTCATGAACGTTTAGTTTATTTTGAACAAATCTTTAATATGACTCCGGACTACCGAATTGTCTCAGAGAGTGATTCGTTCATTTTGTGTTGACCGCACATGCGCATCACGCAACATATGGGTTCTGAATCGACAGGTGAGGTCCGAGTCTTTTATTCTTCCTGTCAGTCCCATAGAGACGGAAAGAGAAAAGTGTGACGAGTCCCTCGTTACTTCCACTAAGACCGGTCAGTGGGTGTGGATGGAAGGCTCGTCAACGGAATTGTGTTCACCTGTTCCTTCCCTATATAGTTTCAGCTCTGTTTGGTGTGGAGTGTGAACTCCCGGTTGTTTGGTTTTGCTTTGTCTAATTAAGGTTATGATTAGTTTAACTCGGTTCTGATGGACGCTTGGACCATTTGTTTGTTTGACGGAATCGTGTTTTGGTTTGTTGATTTCTTATTTTATGTTCTTTATATATATTAATAAATATCTTTGTTGCAACATACCAACCTGACTATGTCCTCCTTCCCATTTGTCACGGCTTTGAGCCAGTCGTGACAAATGTGGGGGCTCGTCCTTAAATTTAAGTGATTTGTTTGGTAAAAATATTACTCAGTTTTATTGATTTGATGATTGATTTGTTAAATTAATATTTCTGTTTGCTCTTTTGGTAATGTTTAATATTTGGTTCTATAAATTCTGGAGGAAATAGTGGTTGGTTGGTTTGTTTGTTTTGTTAATTTGCGGGAGTTCAGGTTTGGTAAGTATTGGTTACTCTTTGTATATATTTAGAGGGGAAGTTTATTTTTGGATTTGCTTTTCCCTGGTTAGGCTTAGCGGGGTATCCTTAACGGGATACTCTGATCTTTTTTATTTTAGTTTATTTTTTTTGTACGGTGAAAGCAGTTGTCTCAGGAACACATCCGTGTTTTGTGGTAGTGACTCGTTAATTGGTTGCTATTGCAAACACTGGTTTATGGTGTATAAGAACCCACTCCAAGTAACTGTATGAAGATTAGGGATGAGTTTATGTAGTTTTGAAGTTTAGTTAGAGGGAATTGCTTATCCAAATTCTACCCCTCAAATATGTTTGGAAAAATTAAGTAGCCAATTTGTTGTTTGACCATGGCCTCAAAAATTGGGGAGTTTATTAGTGCTCCATCTGAAAGTTTGTTGAATAATTTAACTAAGGATCAATTGGTAGAACTTGCAGGTCACTATGAAATTAACTTGGTAAGCCAAGATAAACGTTTAAAAGATAACATTAAATTATTGATAAAAACGGAACTAATTGAACGTGGAATTTTAGACCCTCAGTCTCCAGAAGGTGCTTCAGATTTTGTTGATGCATCTACAATGTCTCATTTAACGTTTGAGCAACAAAAACAACTCTTGTTAATTCAGAATGAGATGAAAGGGAAGATGTTATAAGCGCAAAATCACGTGGAGATGTCTAAAATTCAATTACAACAACAGCAAGTTGATCTTGAACGTTTTTGTTTAGATCTGATAAGAGAAGGAAAATTTGTGGTAATGGGAGGTGTAGACCGTGACTTGACTTTGTGTAAATTTGATGTAGTGACTAATATGAAATTGATCCCTAGGTTTGACGAGAAAGATGTCGAACGCTTCTTTTTGTTGTTTGAGCGTGTGGCAGATGCAAGAAAGTGACCTGATGAGGAACGTACACTTATGTTGCAGTCTGTTTTTACAGTCAAAGCTCAAGAAGCGTATGCATCTCTTAGTGTAGAAGATGCTAATGATTATTTGACCGTTAAGAATGCAGTTTTGAGGGCATATGAATTGGTTCCAGAGGCCTATAGGCAAAAATTTAGGTCCTGGAAAAAAGAAGATAGCCAAACGCATGTTGAGTTTGTACATGATATTTCAGTTTACTTCAGTCGTTGGTGTACTGCTTCTGACGTGAAGACGTTAGATAATTTGAAGGACTTGATGTTGCTTGAACAGTTTAAAAACTCAGTTTCACAAAGAGTAGCAACATATATCAGTGAGAAAAAACCCGCCACCGCATATGAGGCAGCCATTATGGCTGATGATTTTTTTTCTGATTCATAAAACCTCTTTTGGTTACAAAAATGTAGGAGAAAGTGTTCAGAAAGAATCTTATGATCCTAGCAGGTCTTCTAAAATTGTGCGTACTTCATATGATCGACTACGTAGTTTTTCTGTTGGAGAGAAAGACAGAGAAAACCGGTGTAATTATTGCCGTGCGTTTGGTCACTGGAAGAATGAGTGTCCGTCTTTAAAAGCAAAAGATGTTGCTAAAGCTTTCTGAAGATGGCATTGATCACCCAGTTGGATTCTTTTTTTAGAAAGTTTAGTGCTTACCAACTTAATTATTCTGTGATTTGAGAAGGAAGCACTGGCTTTCATTTGGGCTTTGCAACACTTTGAAGTTATGTGGGTTCATCTGTGGGACCTCTGGTGGTTTTTACTTATCATAACCCATTAGTTTTTCTTCATTCATTACAGAACCCTAACCAAAGGTTAATGAAGTGGTGTTTGTTTTACAGGGATACCTGTTGGATATTCGCCATATTAAAGGCACAGAGAACACAACTGCTGATGCTTTATCGCGTATTCATATAGTCTAATATTATAGGATTTGTCCTATTTTCCTTGTCTTTATCTCTATTCTTTTCTTAAATTGCTTCCTAGGCGCCAGGTTGCTGGAATAAATGGCTGCCCACCGGGTGTGTGCTCACTGTGTGTGTGTGTGTGTGTGTGTGTGTGTGTGTGTTCACTGCTCTCTGTGTGTGCATTTCGGATGGGTTAAATGCAGAGCACAAATTCTGAGTATGGGTCACCATACTTGGCTGAATGTCACTTCACTTCGTTAATTTTGAACGAGACTCAAAGATCTGAGTCAGTAAAATGATCCGAACTTCCCACCACTACTGGCAACACTGACAGTTGCTGCGCAATATGAAAGACTTCGTCTTAGGTTTAACAACAAACAACATATGAAACTAATAATGAACAATATGAAACTAAAACGACATAAGCTTAGGAACTGTAGGCTATTTAGAGGTGGGTAAACTCAATTTAGAGGTGGATAAACCAACTTTGGAGATGGGTAAATGCTATTTCTGAATTTTGGGAGGTACGTAAGTTTATGGCGTTTACGTGCGTTTAGCCTCCACTACATCCCTGGATAGGCTTGAATAAAAAGTTTTGAACAGCTTTTTGAAAGCACATAAAGAATGCTTGGCTTCTTTTATTCCTCTTTGTGACAAGTATCAGAAACTGGATTTTGCACAGTGCTGCTTTTTATACCAGAGTGTTTCTTCTTTTCTATATGCATCATCTACCATCAAAAAAAAGTCATTATTCATTTTCATTCAGCCTGACATGCAGAATTCAGACTCAGTTGTTCGTCTTTGTGTGCACAAGTTGTTTTAAGTCAGTGGTATGGGATAGGTGTTGCATGGCAGTATCTTGTGCAAAATATTACAATAATGCATTGTAAATGATGTGATCTCTCGCAGCTCAGACTCTATATCTAAACTGGCTCTGCATGTCCCAGATTTTGTATCTTCAAATAAAATGCTAATATGGTACTTTAACTCCACTGCCAAATATGTGAATTACAAATGCCTCAAGCATGATGAGCTGCATGATCAGTCTGTGGAAAGTTCTGCAATAGTGTAAACCAGGCTTAAATTAACATTAGAAGTGAACTGGACACTGAGCACCTAGTATGATTGCTCAGATAGTTTAGTTATAAAACTACTCTTCATCCCAATATGTGTACTATCCATCCTAAATATTATGTGAGATTAGAAGAAATGTGTCCCAAAGCATAGTTTGCTAAAAAGATCCAAATCTCAAAAGTCCCCAGATGGTCTACTATTTCTGGTACATTTTCAGAGTGACCCGTGACTGACAGATAAATGTGCTATTTGTTCTTCTCCAATATGGTAGGAAGAATTGTTTGAGTATTGTAAATTTAGTGGAATAAAATTAGAAAAGACAGGATGGTTAAGAATGCATTGTACATCATATGACATTGTAGTCCCATAACTACTATTACAAAAGGATATTGTTTCAGGCTGTTTTGTAGAACACAAAAGACACAGTAATATTTATTGGCATGTGAGAGCAGCCTAGAATTAGTGTGCAATAATTCCTGAGGTGGTTGATTTGGAAGGGATTAAAATGACAGCAAAGCTCTGTTAACTATTATATTATCCCACCTCCCTGTGTAATTCTAATGCCGTCTGGAAAGGGCTTTGGACTCATCTCTTGAGGGGATTTCAGATCAGTTGTTCCCAGCTCATCATGCCTTTGGGGAATCAGGTATGGCACTGTCCAGACTTTGCAAAACTTTTTCCCGTTTAAAACATTGTGGAAGTTTTTATAAATATGCTAACCTGCTCACCGTCAATGTATGATGAGATATTTTCAGAAATAAAATGATCCTTCCTGAAGAATTGCATGAAAACCTATTACGTCTGTTCCGTCTGTATCATCAGTGAACTTTTATGAGGTTTTACACATGCACAGTAAGACTAATTTAATGTACTCTTATGTTTGAGTGTGGATGAAAAACTGTTGGAAAATGCTTGAAAATGCTTGTGTGGACGGACAGTTTTAAAATGAAAAACACTGTTTTCAAATGTATCTGGATTAATGTAAATGTAGCCTTAGGTGATTAAGCTATGCTTCAAAGTCAGAAATATGAGCAGAATAGTTGTTAATTTCCTCAAAGAAAATCTCTATACAGTTAGAGTACACATTAATGCATATGGGCTTCATTGAATATTCCTTGCATATGTTGATTTAATCACACGTGTGTAACGTTCGGGAACACAGGGACACAGGAGACGAGAGATCCAAAAGCAGTGTGAGTTTTAATGGGTAATCCAAATCAGAATCCAACAAGCAGGGGGTCAAAACCAAAAATCAATCCAAACAGGAACAGGAACTCGGAAGTAGGAATGCGAGGAAACTGGGTGACAGAAAGTAAGGACTCCATGAAAACAAACAGAAACAGACCGGTTAATATAGGCAGGGTAAAGACTATGAAGTGAAGACACCTTAGAGCAATTAACAGGAGTGCAATTACTGTGATGAAGGGACAAGGCCTTGTGGGAATTGTAGTGCCTGCAGTGAGGTGCCTATGGGGAAGTGAGACCACTAGTGGACACCTGGGGGAAACACAGAACAGACACAGTGACAATGTGTGGATTATATGATTTTATTTAGTGTGAGTCTCCAATTACAACAGCTCTTAGTTAAAAAATAAACACACAACAAAAAAGACAGCACTGAGGGAACAGCAGTTAAAGGGTTAGTTCAGTCAAAAATGAAAATTATGTCATTATGATTCACCCTCATGTTGTTCCAAACCCGTAAGACCTCCATTCATCTTCGGAGCGCAGTTTAAGATAATTTAGATTTAGTCCGAGAGCTTTCTGTCACTCCTTTGAAAACGTATGTACAGTATACTGTCCATGTTCAGAAAGGTAATAAAAACATCATCAAAGTAGTCCATGTGACATCAGTGGGTCAGTTAGAATTTGTTGAAGCATCCAAAATACATTTTGGTCCAAAAGTGACGACTTCAGCATAGTCTTCTCTTCAGGGCCTGTTGTGAGTACGACTGCTGTGACTGTTGACGTACGACGCTGCTGATGTGTTATCTTTGTTATTGGGCGTGCCAGAAAACCCGTCAGCAGCGTCATACTTCAGCAGGACAGTGAACACGCTCACAACAGATATGCAAATATGCACACAGGAAATATTTTTACATCATCTCTGCAGTTCAGCACTCCAGTCAAATCATGTTATGTATATTTATACAATAGGCAGCTTTACACTATTAAAAGTGTTGCATTCGATTATAATTACAACTGTCTACTGTGTTAATTTTTTTACTTACATCTGACCTGTCATGGTGCAGGGTGTTCTCTCGGCTTCCCCTGCGACTTTGTTGTCCTGTCATGTTCAGTAGTTCGTGGTCTGGGCAATCAGCGCTGATCTTGTGGCGGGTGTGCGCAGATCATGAGCTGACTCTCCCCCACCTGTTGCTCATTTCCCTACTCCCTTATATGTCTCTGCATAGTGAGTAGATTGTTTTGTCCTTACTCATGTTTTGTGTTTTAATGCAAGCATCAGAGTCTGACCCTCTGTTTCTCTCGTGTTTAAGGATTTGTAATGGCAGCCTGAAGGAGCATTTCCTTGCCACACGGAACCGCTGCTTAATCCGCCCGCTCCATACTCATGTGAGCCCAACTCATGTCGATCATTTCTGTCCCAGTGCTCACTGACTTTCACTCTCCAGCCTTCCTGTTTCCCCACGGAGGAATCTAGGGTAGCATTCGTCATCACACTCTTGGTGGGGCGAGCGAGAGAGTTGGGAATGGCCATGTGGGATAGCAAGCATGACTGCTGTTTGTCCTTTGAGGCATTCTCGCACGAGTTGCAAAAGGTTTTTGATTATTCGGCATGAGGAATTGAGGTGGCATGAGCCTTGTCGCTGCTTCAGCAGGGAGTGCAGTCCGTGTCCTGTTACTACATTGAGTTACACAAGCTCACCGCATCCTGTGATGGAATGAGAATGTGCTCTGGGATCACTTCCTCCACGGCCAGGCTGAGCATGTGAAGAATGAAATCTATTCTCTGGAACTGTCTTCTGGCTTGGATGGGTTGTTCTACCTCACCATTCAGGTCGACGACCAGATTGCTCTTCATTCCCGAGCACGTCACTGGTGCTGAGCTAGTAGCAGGATGTGACACACTGTCTCAACACCTCATCCTCCCAACGGAGGAGCCTATGCAAGTCGGAAGAGCATGGCTGACCACAGGGGAGCGACACCGCTGCTTGGCCAATCAGATGTGTCTCTACTTCATGCTGTGTTGAAGGTTGATGCTTATCATGCAACCAATCAACTGCCATCTGTTGGTCATTCAGAGTTTCAGACTTCATTACAGTTTGGGGGAGCTGTCTTCCAGGTTTCCATATTATTTGACTCAGGAGCTCTGGAGTGGAGGGCGACTTCATGTTTTCCAGATTGGCAACATGTCGGGGTTCGTCTCTGTGGAGAAGAAGGATGGTTCACTGTGGCCCTGTATTGACTATAGGGAGTTGAATGACATCACGGTAAAGAATCATTATCCTTTGCTGTGATGTCATCAGCCTTCAAGCTCTTGAAGGAGGCAACCATCTTTAAGAAGTTGGACCTCCGCAGTGCTTATCACTTGGTTCAGATTAGAGAGGGGGATGAATGGAATACCACTTTTAACACCCATACAGGGCATTTTGAGTATTTAGTTATGCCGTTTGGGCTTTCAAACTCCCTGGCAGTCTTTCAGGCACTTGTAAATGATGCACTTAGACACATGGTCAATTGGGTTGTTTTTGTTTACATCGACGGCATCCTGATCTTCTTCCAGAAAGAGCGTGATCATGTCCAGCACATCAGGCGAGTGCTCCAGTGGCTGCTGGAGAATCATTTACTTGTCAAGTTGGATAAGTGTGAGTTTCATGCACGGTCGGTTCCGTTCCTAGGATTTATTCTCTTACTTGAATGTATCTGAATGGATCTTGCCATGGTAAAGGCGGTTGCTGATTGGCTCACCCCAGATAGTTGTAGAGTGGCCCAGCATTTTCTGGGGTTTGCCAATTTTTACAGCCAGTTCATTTGGAACTTTACTAGATTGCCCTTCCTCTGACGGATCTCACCTCCACAAGAAAACGATTCTGTTGGTCATTGCAGGCCTTTTTTTCCCCCATTGTTTAACCCCCATGGAATAACCTACGACATCAGGAATAGGGAGTTACTAGCTGTTAAGCTCACCTTTTTCTCCCCTCTTCAGACCCTGTCCTCCACCCCTCCAACTCCCAGGCTCTTCGACGGGTCGCCAGCCTATACTGTGCAGCGGCTCATTGATGTGAGGGTATTGAGGGGAAATGAAAAACCAGAGCTGGATACCTCTATCTGAACAGGACCACCCTGCTGCTCTGCGTTTTACAGTGCTTCCTCATGGATTACATGGACAGAGATTTCAATGTGGGGAAAGCATAGACTGTAAAAAAAGCAACAAATGCACACTAGAGCTTATGGGTTTGTTCATATATTCCACATTTGGTAAGGACATTTATTGATTGTACATGTAATGTATATCAGGTTTGGTAATGTTTTGGACATGTGAAAAAACTGAGATTGAGACCAGATCAAAATTTGTGGATTTTCATTTTTTTTTTTTTTTTTTTTTCAAATAAGCAGTCTGTCCGTCTGTAAATACTGTAAGTAAATATACTTACTTACTTACTAAATACTGACTTCCTTTGACCTCCGTAACAAACAAGCAAGTGTCAGAAGTTAAATTTGCACAGTTGCATTGCTTTGTGTACAGGGGTAACCATGGTAATGGTGTATTTATTTTACATTCACCTTCTGTTATAGAGTGAACTTGGATTTTTATTCAGCTCATCTGTTGGTGTCTGACTTAACTTTTATGCAGGAAATGAGCAGTGTTGAAACTGGTTCATGCTAATTAAGAAAATGTGCATTCTAAAAATCTAAACCATCCAGATAAAATTATATCAAGAATTATTCATGCAGTTAGAAGTGCCCAAGATAACAATACCATTAATTTTGAAGAAGTGGTCACTGCACATCAATACCCTCCATCAGCTTTGGAGTTGAAAGGCCATGTAGTGCTTCCTGCAGAACTACCTCAGCCCTAGCAAAAAGGTATTTTTCAGCAGCTGGCCACACTGGCTCAGTGCTTCACAAGATGGCAGTGCTTCAAGTGTTCAATGGAAAACTTTTGCGAACCAGTCCGGCCAGAGTTCTGATACATTGAGAAAGCTGCACACAGCAACTGACTTGGCTCTGTGTGCTACTAACACAGCACAGTGCACTGCACAGGCAATCGGCAAGGCCAGTTTGGAGGTGCTGGATCACTATGTTTGTATGAATTTGACAGAGATCAAGGACACTGGTAAGGTAGCCTTCCTAGACTTGCCAGTCTCTCCTAAGGGACTGTTTGGCCCTGTGTGGTTGGGTCTGCAGAGTGGTTTACAGCAACTCAGAAGTCATTGCAGGCATTGTGACACTTCCTGCCAAAGCGTTCCAGTGTGGCGGGTGGTTCAAGTTGTCAAAAGGCTCCATCAACTTAGCAGCCTGCCAAGCCTGCATTGCCTCAGCCCCAGCCTAGTCTTGAGCCTGGGATTCAGTAGCCTAATTCTTGGCCTGGGCTTCAGAAGCGCTCACAGAGTGCAAAACACTACCCATTTCTAAAGCTCCAAGCTTCCTCCCCAAGAAGGATGTTGGACCTTGAGACCCAGAAACCATCCTGATCTGAATGCAAAGAAGAAGCAGGGAGAGTTAGTTCTCGCCTAGGCTGGAACTCCCTCGAAGAAAGATTGCACTTATTCCTCTACTTAACAGAGTGATGGAAGCTCCATTCAAGCTGGGCCTATTCTTTGCTTTCAGTGCTTTCAAACTACTGCTGTGATAGCAGACCCACATACTCAAAAGAGCATTTCTACCAATTGAAAAACTAGAATCACTTGCCATCTGGCTTCAGGCTAGGAAAGCTATATCTAATGTTTCAATTTCTAAAAATAGTAAAAAAAAAAAGGTATTAATCAGACTTCAGTGCGGGACAATGATGATCATGTTCTCCAGTCTGAAGTACAAACACTGCTCACAAAAGGAGCCATGGCAACGGTACCTCTCTAGTGAACAGAGAGTCAGGATATTATAGCTGTTATTTTCTCATTCACAAGAAAGATGGCATGCTCACACCCATTCTTGATCTCAGGCATCTGAACCGCTTGCTTATGAGACAGCCATTCAAGATGTTAACTTTGAAAATGATTTTGTGAGGACTGGTTTCAGTCAGTGGATCTGAAAGACGCCTACTTTTACATCTAGACAGTCCCCCATCACATACCATTCTTGAGATTCTCATTCAGGGGAGTGATCTATCAGTACACAGTCTGACCATTATGACTGTCCCTGGCCCCACACATTTTTTTGAAGTGCATAGAATTGGCTTTTTCCTCACCTGAGACAGATCGGAATCCACATTCTGAACTTGAACCTTGATGACTGGCTGGTTTAGCCAGGTCAGAATAGGAACTCATTGCTTACAGGTCACTGCTGCTCAGCCACCTGGAGTACCTTGGGGTTGAGAACCAATTTAGCCAAGAGCTCCTTGTCTCCCAGGTATCAGAGCCATGACCTCTTGGAAAACCTCTAACCTGTTTCAATCTGGCATCCCATTGGGACTGCTTTCCAGAAGGAAGGTGTATGGCTCCTGGTCAAACCTGGAGCAGTGCCTACACATCAACTGCCTCAAGAGGATGGCAGTTTTTCTGGCCCTTAAAACCTTCCTGCCTTACTGAAGGAGGCACTACGGCCTGGTCTGTCCAGAAAACATGATGGTGGTAGCCTTTATCCATCATCCAGGTAGTTTTATGTGATGCTCTTTGCACAGTTTGGCTCGATGCCTCCTTTTATCGGCCCAGGGCAAACTCTATCATTGAGAGCAGGTCATGTGCTGGGCAGAGTGAACCAGGGGGCAGACATGCTGTCCAGGGACAATGTAATTCCAGGAGAATAGAGACCACATCCCCAAAAGGTTCAAATAATTTGGTCTGTCTTCGGGAGGGCAGAGGTGAACCTCTTTGACGCAGAAGACAGCTTTCAATGCCCAGTCTACTTTTCGAGACCGCAAGATGCTTTGGCCCAGCGCTTGTCTTTACACTTTCCCCCAGTTGCCCTGCTTCCTCAGTTTATAAGATAGGTCTGGGAAGTCAGATGCTCAGTCCTCCTGGTGGCCCCAGTCTGGAGGAGTCAGATGTGGTTCCCTGAGTTGATTCAGCTGCTGTGGGCAGCCCCTTGGCCGATAGCACTGAGGGAGGACCTTCTCTTGCAAGTGAAAGGCATGATTCCCCGGCCAGAGCTGTGGAAACTTCATGTTTTTCCCATCGATGGGAGTCTTTGGAGTTCTCCGCAATTGTAACTAATACCATTTTGGAGACAAGAGCTCCATCTACAAGACATCTTTATGCCCTTAAATGGTCAGTCATCTCTGACTGGTGTGCAGCACGAAATGAGGGCCTGTCCCAATTTGGGCTCTTAGAGTGTATGTCGAGCCCCCTGGCCTGTTTAGACACTCCGAGCAGCTCTTTGTGTCATTGACTGTCTGGTTTTAGCTTGGTACAGCTGGATTTCTATTGGTGATATTTGTGTGGTCGCCGGTTGGTTGTTGCCATCTTACTCCACCAGGATTTATAACTTTATAACTGTAGGCACAGATTTTGTCAGCTTAATTAGTAAGTAAAGTAAATTTTATTTATATAACATGTTTAAACACAACAAAGATATCCAAAGGGCCATGCACAGATCTATTGAGGGGCAGTGGCCCAAACCAAAAAAGGGGCACTAGGGGGTGGATGCTGGTTAATACAAATTATCCAGTTGTTACAACTTTACAATTAACAGAAAAGACAGTACACTCTGTAATAATTTCAGACTTTATTGTAGATGATTTAATAAGAATGGGCTCTCCCTCACTCTCTGAGTTTGCTTCTGCCTCAACCACTAGGGGAGAATGGGGAAAGTTGAGCCTATGGGAAAGTTGACCCAACCCCTGTTTCACTTTTACTGTCATGTGACTATGTATTTTGTAACCACCCATTATTTCTGCCACACTGTGAAAAGGGAGGAGCGGAAGGCATCCATTTACTTTAACTGTTTTGGTTTGTTAAAGTACAATTTTAGTAAATATTAAAAATGTAAAGATTTATGACACGTATAGGTGATTTAGCAACATACAAAACCATTCAAACCATTTAGCTAAATATTAGACTGAACTGATAAGCAACAGAGCTATTTTTTCCAAAATGACAGCTATGGGACAAAGTGAGCCAAATCATTAATGTGGGGTAATCTGTGTCAGCATTTTAACTTACCTCACCATGAGACACTGTAGTTAAGTTAAATCTCTTAATTATAAACTGGTATTTTAATGTGATATTACTGGTTTAGTTTATCATATATTTGTAGTTTATTTGATAGAGACAGTGTACAAGTGCACCAGATCCTTCTTTGATCTGAAGAAAAAAACTAAAATGCTTTTCCTCACATTATAATCAGATATATCTTTCCACCTGTAGTGAATCAGATATATCTTTCCAATATGACAACATTTATATTATTTAACTATTTATAGGTCTACTGTTAATATGGTTTTAATAAAATATGATGTGTAATAGATTACTACTATTAAGTGATTATAATGGGAAATATACTTAATTACAAGAATTAAAGTGTGACAAACACTATTCATGTAAAGCGGATTAGTGGAATCAGCAGATTTTTAGCGGAGCGATAACAGACTGCTTTGAACTGGGGTCATGGGGGGATTGGTGAGAGGGGCAACTCAGCCAGTGAGGGCAAAGGGGCAGTGGCTCTAGCATGCATTGACATTGCCGAACAGCATTCTGAAAGCTGTAGACAATGACAGTTCTTGATGTGTTTGTTAAAAATTGTCTTTGTCTCCCTTTACAAACCATTTGCATGTTTATTGCTGGTCTGGAAGATTTCTACAATATTAAGCCAATGTGTGGTGTGGCAGGAGCAGCAAACGACAGACACAATGGGGATGACATCAGGCCTCGGAGAGGTTTTTATTAATAGAAAATAAGTAAGGTAAGGGGTAGAGTCTGGCAGCGAGACACTCTCCCCTCTTCTGTCCGGGGCACGAGTGGCGGCTGATGAAGGGACTAGATGGACAGGCATCCTGGCCCAATGGCCGTGTTAAGGTCCGTGAGAGTGATTTTTAAACTCTTTGGGATGGCGTTACAAGACACCTTTCACTTGCAGAACACAAGCTTCTGGAGGGTGCATAAGTTTGAACCAGTGAGTTTAAATATATTGGAGTTTAGGTACAAGGCTTCAGTAACCGATAGCAGGGCAGTCTAAGTTGAGTGACTGCTTCTGAAGCCAGATTGGTTGCTATCCAGGAGTTTGTTTTGTATAAGAAACATGGAGAGTTGGTTGAACACCACACGCTCAAGTGTCTTTGCAGTGAATGGAAGAACGGTTACCGGTCTGTAGTTTTCTAAAGTGCTGGATTTAGAGACGGTTTCTTAAGCAGTGGGTTTACCCGAGCCTGCTTAAATGCTGTGGGAAATGTACCAGAGTGAAGAGAGGTGTTGATAATGTGAGTAAGTGAGGGAATGACTGAAGAAGAAATGGCGACTGGGGATAGGATCAACTGGACAAGTAATAGGATGAACGTAGGATGTAGTAGGATGATTGATTGGACAGTTGTTGTTGTTTTTTTAACAGGTGATTTATTCTTTGGGCTATCCTGGGTGAACTTAAAAATATTGACAGGATTAATCTAAACTGGTGTGCTACATTTTCTTTAAAAGAGTTTATTAGGGTGGTCACCACCATTACAATACAGTGTGCATAGGTTTATGCGCATAGTCCTAGTCTTCTTCTCCGTTTTACTCTCTGTGGCAGAATTACAGTGCCACATACTGGTCTGTCATGTCTACTACGTTGTTTTGTGTAGGTGTCACAAAGTGCACACAAACAAGAAGATCCAAAAGCAGTGTTTATTAGGGTAATCCAGAATCATAAATCAGCCAGGCAAGGGTCAAAATCCAGAAAAGCAGCCCAAAACAAGAAACACAACAAAAACCAGGGAACACGAAAATACCGGATGACATTAACTAAGGACTCCATGACAATGACAAACAAATAGTGTATATAGTGCAAACAATGTGAGTGGGAACAGCTGTGTGCAATGAAGTGATTAGTCCAGGTAAAGGCTAGTGTGAAATGCAGAACTGAAGTGGGGTGACGATATGGGGAAGTGAGACCTCTAGTGGACACCCTGGGATACACAGACCAGACACTGTGATATTACCCCCCTCTAAGGAGCAGCTTCCAGATGCTCCTTTGAAAACACAAAAACAAACCAAAGAGACCAGGAGGGATGTGGAATGGTGGAGGATTGGGGGAGGGATGGGGGGCCAGGTCCATGGAGGGGAACAGGGACAGGAAGTGAAAAAACAACAAAAACAAACAAAGGGACCAGGAGGGGGGTGGAATGGTGGAGGATCAGGGGGAGGGACGGAGGGCCAGGTCCATAGAGGGGAACAGGGACAGGAAGTGATGGCTTAGCAGGTAGCCAGGGTGGATCAGACAGTTCAGGGGGCCATGGTGGATCAGAAAGTTCAGGAGCCCAGGGCAGAGCCGAAAAAGCAGGAATCCAGGGTGGAGCAAGTGGAACTGGAGCCCACCGGGGTGGCAAAGGCAGAACTTGAACCCACCAGGGCACCGCAGGCGTAACTGGAGCCCACCAGGGTGGAGCAGAGGACCACCACAGCTGAGCAGACGAGACAGAAGCCCACCAGGGTGGAGTAGAGGACCACCACATCCGAGCTGATGAGATAGAAGCCCACCAGGGCAGTGCAGAGGACCAACACAGCCAAGCAGATGAGACAGAAGCCCACCAGGGTGGAGCAGAGGTACACCACAGCCGTGCAGACGAGACAGAAGCCCACAGGTATAGAATCAGCCATGATGTCTGGAGAGATGGGTGTGGCCAGTGTATCCCATTGACCACGATGGTGTAGATAACTGGTGAAATCCCAAAAGTCCAGGATTTCAAGCCCCTTAAGCTCCCATTGAGACAAAGGGTCATCAAGGCAGTTGTTAAATAAGTCCTTCAGTGCCTCATCGTTATACCCCAGCCCTACTGCCATGGTCCAAAACACTTGAGCCAGACCACCCACCTCACTCCCCCTTTGACGGAGGGTGGTTAAATTCAAGAGTCTCCCCCTCCACTCCTCCATGTGTTGGGGAACAGATTCGAAATCCCAGACTGCTGGATCTTGGCATGATGGAGTCCTTCTGTCACAAAGTGCACACAAACAAGAAGATCCAAAAGCAGTGTTTTATTAGGGTAATCCAGAATTATAATCAGCCAGGCAAAGGTCAAAATCCAGAAAAGCAGTCCAAAACAAGAAACACATTGTATATATTGTATAGTGCATTTACCATGAACAGGGACAGAACAAGATCTCCAGAGAAAAATATTATTGACAGTCCAAATAAAATCTGCATATGGTGGATGTGCTCAGTTAAGTTTCAGGAATAGATGAGAATATTGCAATTAGAGATGAGAAATCTGTAGAGGTACTCAAGGTTTTCCATGCAAATAAGAATGAAGTTCAGGATCTTAAGACAACATGAACCAAGGGCAGAGGATAACAAGTTTAATGATGTTGCTGTTGAGGGATAGATATTGAATGTATGGTCTCAATACATAATCTTTCTTGGCTACGAAATGAAAGTTTGAAGCTAAGAGGGCAAGATAGCAAATGAATGTAACCCTGCTCGAATGCCTTGTAAATATATTCCTCCATGGCCTTTGTTCCAGCAAAGAGCATAAGGCAGAAGACAGATGAAGCAGTGAAGAGGTAGTTACAAGGCTCAATGAGAATTTTAAACATCGGAAAGGTGGGAAGCAATTTCATCAATCGTGGGACTGTCAATAGAGGTTATGTAGACAGGCAGAACTACTAAATAACTGAAAGAAGATGATGATGCTAAGAGATAAAGAAGTCACCATCTCCAAGAATCACCAAGAATCATCTCCCAGAATTCAAGGAAGGGATGAGAGCATGTTGAACTAGCCAGGATCAACCAAGAAAGATGCTGGAGGTGGAGACTTCAAGGATGAGAAGTGGAAGGGATATCATGTGAAGGGCACAAATCTTGAAATTAACCAAAGTTCTGTGAATGATGCGCGAACACTTTGGAATGCAGTTAAAGGATTTGTAAATAATAAATCAATTTCATATGCCTTTTCTTCAGAAAAACCAACACAAAAAGATAGTTGAACTGGAATCACAGCTCCAGAATCTGACTAGAGATAATCAAAGTTATTTTTTTCTCAGACAATACACTCAGCAAAATTATATCGGTAGTGTCCAAACTCAATTCATTACTGAGATCCAGGGCAGAATTCCTGATGCAAAGATCTAGGCAGAATCTAGCAACAATTTTTTACGCAACAGTGAAAAGTTAGCTAATATTTCAGCCGTTAAATCCCAAAAGACATTATTAACATTGCCTTCCACACTTTTTATTCTAACCTCTATACCTCTACTGATAATGACTCTGACTCTTTTGCATCTTTTCTGTCCAACCTTGATTTACCTAGGCTGTCAAATGCGGATTCGGATTACCTGGCTGAACCGATCTCTCTTCAGGAGCTGGAGTCAGCAATCCTATATATGAACAAGGGGAAATCCCCAGGCATAGATGGTATTCCAGTTGAACTGTACTACTATATACTACTTTTTTCAGATTTAGACCCCTCATGTTAGAAATATATATTTTTTGTTATTCAAGGTTCATTTCAGCCATCTTTTAATATAGCTGTTATTTTTCTTTTGTTAAAAAAAGAATAAAGATCAAACTTCCTGGTCTAGTTACTGGCCACTTTCTTTGATCGGGACTGGTGTTAAATTACATGTTAAAGTATTATCTCCCCGTCTAAATTTATGAACAGGCTAGTTCATCATGACCAAACAAGATTCTTCAAATCTTGCTTAGCTTCAGATAACTTATGCAGGTTATATCATTAACTCAACGAAGAGTTTGTCCTCTCCTTGCACAGTATTATCTAAAGATGCTATGAAAGCTTTCGACCAGCTAGAATGGAACCATTTGCAGGTTCTACAGCATCTGGGTCTAGGATAGAGATTCATATATATGATAGTTTGAATTAAGTTCTGTACACCAATCCAGCAGCCTCTGTTCTCATAGGTGCTGTTATTTGCCATATCCTTGGAACCCTTAGCTCAAGTAGTCCGACAACCAGAAACTATTTCTCCAATAATTATATCATATTTCTTTTTTTGCGGATGTTATTATATTGTTTAGTGAAACCATCACATTCTATTCACTCTTAGAAAAGATGTGTTAAAAATGACATAACCAGTTGTGACGAGTGGGGCGGAGCCGAGAGACGTGGGAACGAGAAGTGAGGCCAGGTGTAGTGATTGGAGATGAGCTACACCTGCGACCCACCACCAGTCTCGAGTCCCACGTAGGAGATGGAAGGATATAAAACTGGAGCGACGACCGTGAAGGACGAGAGAGGACCAGGCCTGGGCTTTTAGTTGCGTTTGCTTTTATTTTCGCGCACCAGTCGCCCATGAGGGGCTGGTGCGCTGTTTTGTGTTTATTTTGAAATTAAAGTTTAATTTTGATTGTGTGCCGGTTCCCGCCTCCTTCTTCCCGATGATTATGGAGAGTTTTATTATTACACCGGTGTTAAATTTTAACACATTAATGGGTGAGTTCTGGCACAATGTTTTTTTTGTTATTTTTACATGCAGTTGTTAAATAAGTCCTTCAGTGCCTCATCGTTATACCCCAGCCCTACTGCCATGGTCCAAAACACTTGAGCCAGACCACCCACCTCACTCCCCCTTTGACGGAGGGTGGTTAAATTCAAGAGTCTCCCCCTCCACTCCTCCATGTGTTGGGGAACAGATTCGAAATCCCAGACTGCTGGATCTTGGCATGATGGAGTCCTTCTGTCACAAAGTGCACACAAACAAGAAGATCCAAAAGCAGTGTTTTATTAGGGTAATCCAGAATTATAATCAGCCAGGCAAAGGTCAAAATCCAGAAAAGCAGTCCAAAACAAGAAACACATTGTATATATTGTATAGTGCATTTACCATGAACAGGGACAGAACAAGATCTCCAGAGAAAAATATTATTGACAGTCCAAATAAAATCTGCATATGGTGGATGTGCTCAGTTAAGTTTCAGGAATAGATGAGAATATTGCAATTAGAGATGAGAAATCTGTAGAGGTACTCAAGGTTTTCCATGCAAATAAGAATGAAGTTCAGGATCTTAAGACAACATGAACCAAGGGCAGAGGATAACAAGTTTAATGATGTTGCTGTTGAGGGATAGATATTGAATGTATGGTCTCAATACATAATCTTTCTTGGCTACGAAATGAAAGTTTGAAGCTAAGAGGGCAAGATAGCAAATGAATGTAACCCTGCTCGAATGCCTTGTAAATATATTCCTCCATGGCCTTTGTTCCAGCAAAGAGCATAAGGCAGAAGACAGATGAAGCAGTGAAGAGGTAGTTACAAGGCTCAATGAGAATTTTAAACATCGGAAAGGTGGGAAGCAATTTCATCAATCGTGGGACTGTCAATAGAGGTTATGTAGACAGGCAGAACTACTAAATAACTGAAAGAAGATGATGATGCTAAGAGATAAAGAAGTCACCATCTCCAAGAATCACCAAGAATCATCTCCCAGAATTCAAGGAAGGGATGAGAGCATGTTGAACTAGCCAGGATCAACCAAGAAAGATGCTGGAGGTGGAGACTTCAAGGATGAGAAGTGGAAGGGATATCATGTGAAGGGCACAAATCTTGAAATTAACCAAAGTTCTGTGAATGATGCGCGAACACTTTGGAATGCAGTTAAAGGATTTGTAAATAATAAATCAATTTCATATGCCTTTTCTTCAGAAAAACCAACACAAAAAGATAGTTGAACTGGAATCACAGCTCCAGAATCTGACTAGAGATAATCAAAGTTATTTTTTTCTCAGACAATACACTCAGCAAAATTATATCGGTAGTGTCCAAACTCAATTCATTACTGAGATCCAGGGCAGAATTCCTGATGCAAAGATCTAGGCAGAATCTAGCAACAATTTTTTACGCAACAGTGAAAAGTTAGCTAATATTTCAGCCGTTAAATCCCAAAAGACATTATTAACATTGCCTTCCACACTTTTTATTCTAACCTCTATACCTCTACTGATAATGACTCTGACTCTTTTGCATCTTTTCTGTCCAACCTTGATTTACCTAGGCTGTCAAATGCGGATTCGGATTACCTGGCTGAACCGATCTCTCTTCAGGAGCTGGAGTCAGCAATCCTATATATGAACAAGGGGAAATCCCCAGGCATAGATGGTATTCCAGTTGAACTGTACTACTATATACTACTTTTTTCAGATTTAGACCCCTCATGTTAGAAATATATATTTTTTGTTATTCAAGGTTCATTTCAGCCATCTTTTAATATAGCTGTTATTTTTCTTTTGTTAAAAAAAGAATAAAGATCAAACTTCCTGGTCTAGTTACTGGCCACTTTCTTTGATCGGGACTGGTGTTAAATTACATGTTAAAGTATTATCTCCCCGTCTAAATTTATGAACAGGCTAGTTCATCATGACCAAACAAGATTCTTCAAATCTTGCTTAGCTTTAGATAACTTATGCAGGTTATATCATTAACTCAACAAAGAGTTTGTCCTCTCCTTGCACAGTATTATCTCAAGATGCTATGAAAGCTTTCGACCAGCTAGAATGGAACCATTTGCAGGTTCTACAGCATCTGGGTCTAGGATAGAGATTCATATATATGATAGTTTGAATTAAGTTCTGTACACCAATCCAGCAGCCTCTGTTCTCATAGGTGCTGTTATTTGCCATATCCTTGGAACCCTTAGCTCAAGTAGTCCGACAACCAGAAACTATTTCTCCAATAATTATATCATATTTCTTTGTTTGCGGATGTTATTATATTGTTTAGTGAAACCATCACATTCTATTCACTCTTAGAAAAGATGTGTTAAAAATGACATAACCAGTTGTGACGAGTGGGGCGGGGCCGAGAGACGTGGGAACGAGAAGTGAGGCCAGGTGTAGTGATTGGAGATGAGCTACACTGCGACCCACCACCAGTCTCGAGTCCCACGTAGGAGATGGAAGGATATAAAACTGGAGCGACGACCGTGAAGGACGAGAGAGGACCAGGCCTGGGCTTTTAGTTGCGTTTGCTTTTATTTTCGCGCACCAGTCGCCCATGAGGGGCTGGTGCGCTGTTTTGTGTTTATTTTGAAATTAAAGTTTAATTTTGATTGTGTGCCGGTTCCCGCCTCCTTCTTCCCGATGATTATGGAGAGTTTTATTATTACACCGGTGTTAAATTTTAACACATTAATGGGTGAGTTCTGGGACAATGTTTTTTTTGTTAATTTTTACTAATTGTGTCGATGAGTTTAATTCATTAAATCTGTCAGAAAGGTTTGCACACAGATGTGTAAACGTGTAAAATGTAAACACATTATGTGCTGTCCTTTATTACATACATCGTTAATAAAAACCATTCATGAAATTCTAAATTAAATGTTTGAGGTTGACAAAATGAATGGAAAAATCATTGGTTTTGTAGCTTATTGTCAAAATATTTATGATGAATTATCAATAATTACATTCATAGAACTGTAGAATATCTAAACAATTTTAAGCAGTCAAAAGGGAAATGTCCAACACAGGCCAAAACAGTTCTATTCATCTCATTAGATAACATGACACATAACCTCACCTTCATAATCATTACACTGGTGGCCAAAAGTATTTAGAAAGAAGTCTCCTTGATGCTAAAAAAAACATTTATTATTATCAATGTCTGTACTCCTCCATCTTTTCCACAGCATGGAAGTAAATGTCATTATCAAAATAGCCTTTTGAAAACTAACTCAATGTTTTTGTTCACCTCTGGGAATAAATTAACTTCTCCAAAGACTGGCTCCTGATTAGAACTTGACTGACAACGTCACAATGTTCCCCGGTCTGTATGTGTGTCCACAAATGCAGTCCTTCAGTGGAGATCATGGGTTTCAACACTATATTAAAACAGAGAGAGAGGAGACAATTCAACATTAGTGTCAATTTATTTTAAACCTAGATTTTAAACCTTTCTTCTCTAACATAAGAATATATATATATGTAAGTGACAGCTTGTCAATAACATTTACATCATTTCAGCTGAACCACAAACTAAATTATACCAGATCTAATTTGAATACTTACATATCCTAAATTCTGTACAAAGATGATGAGATCCATAGAGATAAAGACTCCAATTGAGGATTTAGGTTTCAGCTTGTCTGCAGTGAAGGGGTTGCTGTTTGAGATAAAAAAATAAAAAAAATAAAATAAAAAACCACACACACTAAGACACATGTAAGAAATCAGATATCAGGTACCTTCCTAGTCATGTGGGACTGCAATGGTAGAGTCTTCTGCCTAATAAAAGATCAAAATAATGCTAAAATATAGACAAAAGAATTCTTGATTTGATATGAATGATTTAGTGTGAGTTTCATTGCAGTGCTTACCTGAATGGTGAACACAGAAAATGGTCCATCTTCTGGTTTATTCATTTGCTGTGTAATAAACAATGTTAGACTTCACGTATTTGATGTAATGTAAATGTTAGCAAGTTTAGATTGTAAGTTTACATTACCTGGTCTGCACCAGTGGCTCAGCACTTATTGCTAATCATTTCAGCAAACTTTTAAATACTTTAGACATAAATAAATTGTTGGGAAGTCATGGCCTAGTGGTTAGAGCATTTGACTCCTAACCCTAGGGTTATGGGTTTGAATCTTGGGCCGGCAATACCATGTCTTAGGTGTCCTTGAGCAAGGCATGGACCCCCAACTGCTGCAGCATAAATGGCTGCCCACTGCTCTTGGTGTGTGTTCACTGCTGTATGTGTGCACTTTGTATGGGTTAAATGCAGAGGATAAATTCTGAGTATGGGTCACCATACTTGGCTGTATGTCATGTTCACTTTCAATTAAATAGTATTGCTAGCACCATTTTTTATTGACAAAAACAGTAAAATACAGAGTCTAAAAGTCTTAACCACACTTTGCGAAATTCTGCATGCTAAATTCCATCATTTGTAAAGTTCTCTTCATTCTCAGGAAGTTTGAGTGAAAGTGGGAAAATATTGTCTATTTTAAATCAGTTTTCAATGCATTTTCACCGCGCGAACCAACAGAAAGAATTGATTTACAGTAACGTAAAGTTACGTGACTAATGTGCTTCAGCTAACGTTATTGACAAAATTTCACTGTGTCCACACATTTAAAACAGTATTAAAAAGACAGCAGCAGGAAACATTGCTTTGTTAATACATGCAAGTAAAATATGTTTTCAAGTACATCTTACCTCAGGATCTTGCTAGCAGTCCAGTAAGCGGGAAATGGCGCAAATCATTGGTGGTTTTAACGAGCAGTTTTGACACGAGGGTTAGTCGATTAAAACAATAAAGCGATTATAATATCAATTCGATATTTTACTTACAACAATACAGAATTAAAAAGAAATGTCGCTGTCATTGCAGACTAAAAACTATGTAGACCCTCCAGAAAAACGCGATTATGCGATCGCGTGTTTTAATGCATAATCAGCCAAGGGCCGCATATTTATGCGGGGGTCCCATTTGTTCAAATATGCCGCACTTTAGCCGCATAAATTGCCGATTTCAGGAAGCAAAATATGTGGAGGTAGCATGATTTCATAATAATAATAATTTTCATTGCAAAAAAGTCACATATATCTTAGCAGAAAGTTGAAAAATGTTGCGTTTACTTCACACAAGTAAATCGCCATTATTTTCCAATGGGAACCTTATGAAGTGACGTAATTGCGCGACGTGAACATCATCTGTCTTTTTCATTGCCTTTTTTTTCTCTTTTTCATCAAACCCAAGTTTTTGCAAATTTCATCGCATAAGATTGCAAAAATATCCCGCATATTCCATCGCATTTTTAAAGAAAACCTGCCGCAAAATCAAGGATTTTTGCCCACAATTATCACAAAAATAATCCGCGTTTTTCTGGAGGGACTGACTATGGCCTTTATTCTCTTCCAATCTTGTGTCCAAAACAAGTACACAATCCAAATTCAAGTCCACAATGAACTGACAGTCCAAATCCAGAGCAGCACTTACCTTTTCTTGTCTATCATACTCTTTACCATGCACACACACCACACACACACACGCCTTATGTGTTCTGTACTAGACTAACTGAGACTTGTCATGGCACTTGTATAATGTTGTTGTTCTCTTGTTGGTCTGATTGCTTCTATTGTTCTCATTTGTAAGACGCTTTGGATAAAAGCATCTGCTAAATCATTAAATGAAAATGCAAATTAACAGTGCCTCTTGATAGGGGTTTGGGCAGAGAGATAGAAATCAGGTTCCAGGCAGGGTTGAGTTCACACAGGCTTCAAGGATCAGATTCAGGAACTGGCTGGACCATTCACCAATGAGCTGATGAGACAATCTGGGAAGGAGGTTAGAGTAAGACTGGCTTATATAGGTAATGAGACAAGTGAAACCAATGAGGATAATTAAAGAGGAGTTATGAGACCAGGAACAGGAAGCTAGATGCAGTGGACAAAATAAAAGATTAACAGGAAGTGGTGACAGAATCATGACAGGTTCAAAACTGAGTACTTGGGGATAGATGTTTTTCCTACCCTGCAGGAAATTGTCTCAAAAAACTATAATAGTATTCTAGCCAAAATATCCACAGATTTGGAAATTTAGTTGTGTCCCTACTTCTCTTCAGGCTGATTTATTGGTGATTAAAATGAATGCTCTCCCATTTATTAAATTCTTTTCTTTGATGATTCCTCTCGCTCCACCAGTTGGCTACTGGAACAAACTTGATGCATGTGTTTCTTGGGATACATGGGATGGGAAACGCCCTCATATTAAACTGACTACCTTACAAAAAAGTAGATTACATGGTCTTTCTTTCCCAATTTTTAGACTGAATGCTCAAGCCTTTTCCCTCTGCCCTTTATCAGTTTGGTTTGATCCTGAGGCTTCTGTCTCTTGGAGACCAATCGAGGAATCTACTGTTTATCCGTATAAATTGAAGCATCTTGTTTTTTTCGGGGGTTCCACTTAGACAGTGTACATTTTTGTTTGGTCCCATTGTAACCCACCTTCTCTCCACAGCACTCCATTTCATTGTCTGCAATGGGCTCATAATAAACTAGACACTATTGGAGATATATAAAATGATACGGGTTTACAATCCTTCTAGAATCTCAAAACTCAATATAATCTACCAGGCACCTACTTTTTTATATATTTGTGCATTATATTGGCCCTACCGGCATATGGGGTGCCTTGGAACTCTAAAATGCCCATTCACCTCTTGCGCAAATTAAGCCTTCCCTCTGAGGAATCTCCCTCCTCTGCTTCAGTTATCTATATTTTTTCTTTTTGAGCATTCATATAAACCTTTATGTATTAAAACTGTTTTGGCTAAGGATCATAATGAGGTGGTGCATGTTTTATTTTCGGTTTAGATTGTTTAAATTGTCTTCTAAAAACCCTACCAACCAATTGATTCATTGGAAAATGCTGCATAGGGTTTACTTGACTCCAATGAAACGTTTTTATATGAATCTGACATCTCCTAAATGCAATCTCTGTTCGTAAGTATTTTTTTTTTTGGAGTGCCCCTTTCTCTCTCACCTTTTTGGACTCAGCTCTCACAGGACCTATCTTATTTGTTGGATACTGAGATATATTTGATCTCATGCCATTTTTTCATGAATGACTTTTGGGGTCTCACCTTGTCCGTCAAACAAAGATGTTTACTGTTAGCTGCCCTCAGAGCAGCAACAACATTGTTAATCAACCGGTCGAATCCTCCTCACACAATTTACAAACGAACCTGGACTGTGTATTTGTTGGACATTATCTCGATGGAACTCTCAACTTTTTATATACATGGATAATGTAAAAACTGTAAATGTATGGCTTTCAGTTTTTAATGTTGTCATTTTTTCTAAAATTTCTGTAAAAAATATTTTTATTGTTATTTATGTATGAATATTACTTAATTTATTTTTATTATTATTGTTTATTTTATTTAATTTTTTTCCTTATTTTGAAGTCTACCAGGGGTTGGGACGGGTTGGGATGGGTTCCAAACTTGCACAGTTGATTTTTGTTTAACACTACTGTTCCATATAGAAGAAAGTTTCAATAAACAGTTGTTGACAAAACAAATAAAAACAGTAAATAGAGATAGATATGTGTCAACACAATGGTAATGTATATGAAATAAAAGGAAGATCTTGGACCTGAGAAATTGAAGAAGGACCACGAAGCTAGAACACTGCAGAAAGGAGACAGTCTAGAATAGACTATTTTAAATAGTCCTGGGTATAGACTGTATTTTAAGGAGCCCACAATTGTCTGGGTAATAGCTGACAGGTGTGTATGTGGTTAAAAATTAAGGGAGAGTGAGCAGAGACTGTAAGGAGGCTGGGAGTCTGATGGAGGTGTGACAAAAATGCTACAGGGACTGCTCTATCTTTGTACACTTTTTACACATTGCTGATGCTCAAGAAGGCCACACTCTTTTCTTAGGAACCAAGAGGATGCAAACTATCAGAATAAATGGTGTAAAAAAGTATTATTTTGTCTTATGCAATATTGAATATCTGTACAGATAGCAGATTCTACTTAAGGGAATAAAAATAACAGATTTCTGTAGCATAAACAAAACTGAAAGAATATGGTTTTAAATGAATGGTGTTTAGTTCACCTACCAGTGCATGTTCCACATAAGAATAAGAATTGTTATAAACCTGTAATATTTGTACTCGTCTAATCCCACAATTTATTTATTTTTTGATTTTTATGTTTTATGTTTTAAAATTAGGCTTTTGTTTCCTTCCTTCAGGGTGGGAAGGTGGAGGAGAGGATGTTTTAATAAAACAAACAGTGTGTGACTAACACCCCTGTCTAAGCCAAAATGGGCAGATGTCATAACACACTCTGAAATTTTCAGAGACCAAAGAGTGACATCTGATGTTGAATTTAGATATTTATATTAAACTTCAACCATGACACTCTTAAAACTTTTTGTTTGGCAAATAAATTATTGAAAATGATATGCAATTGGAGGAAAAAAATATTTCGCATAAAAAAATAAAAAAATTATATACACCATGCATTCTGCCAGCAGAAACCCTTTACCATCAAATATTAACCTGAACTATTTCCTTTGAACTATATTTGAGAATTTAAGTTAATATTTAACTAATTTAACAAACATTTTGTCTGTTTATAGTTCTCTGAATTTTTTCCTTTATTCCTTTTGTCTGAAGACGGGAACGTACGACACACAAGCAAGTCCATCAAATGCGGCAGAAAGTGGAAGCCCTAGCAAGCCTTTATGTAAGCAGAATCTCACTGGAAACACCAGGAAATCCTGGGTGTGGTATGCCAGGGACGCCTGGGCCATGGACATTAAAGTGGGAAGAGGTGGAGCAGGGCTGATGCCAGAGCCAGAAGAGGTCTCGTGGTGCAAAGAGTCCGTGAGGCAGCAGAGGAGCATCAGGTGAAAGCAATAGGACTTGCCTCTCAGGGTCGATGGACGCAGTGGGACCAGGCACAGGAGAGACCACTGTCGTGGAAGGATCTGTGGCAGATCGACCAAGGCAGGTTGAGCTTTCTACTGTGCTCTGTGACTGATCTGTTGCCAACACCAAGAAACATAAATATCTGGGGTGGAGAGGAAGACCCATCATTCAACCAATGTGGAGCAGTCTCCTGTACACCGAACCACATCCTGAGTGGTTGTCCAAAGGCATTGGCAGAAGGGTTGTACAGATGGAGGCACCACAAGGTCCTCACAGAAATCTCAAAAAGGGGTGGAACAGCAGCGAGTCAAAGCCAATAACAAGCAGGCCCATCCGCCCGATACCATAAACTTTGTGAGGGAAGGAGACAAGGCTCGTAAGACTGGCAAGGTGGCCAGGAACCCACCCTCTTCCTTGCAACAAGCCTCTGACTGGGAGTTGAGAGTGGACCTGAATAGGAAGCTTGTCTTCCCATAGGACGTGGTCTGACCAGACATGGTCCTGCTATCAAGGATCACAAAAACCATTATAGTTTCTGAGCTTACGGTGCCCTGGGAAGAGAGGTTAGTCACGTCCTACCAACTGTAAAAAGTGAAGTACCAGGACCTGGTTGATGAAGCTGCTATAAAAGGGTGGCATGCAACCAGCTACCCTATCGAAGTCGGCTGCCACAGGTTCCCAGCAAAATCGGCGTGCTATTTCCTCCAGCAGGTGGGTCTGGAGTCTAATCAGCTGAAGAAATCCATCAGGGATGCAGCTGCAGCAGCTGAGTCCAGCTCAAGATGGCTCTGGCTGAAGAAAGCCCACAGTTGGAACCCTTCTGCAGGTGAAGGCTAGTCAGTCTTTTCACTGTCCCACACAGGCGAGGTGTTCAGGTTAAGGGGTGAAACACCCTTAGTTCCCTGCTGATGAGATCCTGAGATCCCTGCTGATGATGCGCAAGGGTTCCAACAATGTGGATGCTCCAAGGAATACCATCTCGGAAGAAGATCTACATCACCATAGTTAGTATAGTTCCTACAGTTGCAGTTTGTGGCAAATCATCTCTGATTTTTTCTTCACTTTAGTGAATTCCAGTGATTCTCAGTGTATGTCACTTACTTTTTAAGAATATACCTTAATCATATACTATACCCTATGTTCTTCACACGCTAATTCTGCCAGATTCTCTAGGATGAAGAATAACAGCTTAAAAAAATATTGAGATTTTTATTGCTCTGTCTTCAGTAAGGTGACTTAACAAGAGTATAGCTGTACAGTTAATGATGATAGCATGGCTTAGATTATTTCCTCTTTGAACAGTTTGATGAGGAGTGTTTGACTTCATGGCGAGATCCTAAAACAAGTAGTTCAAATGCAGGCTGTGGTCAGTGAAGTGTCCCTTTTCCTTCTGGCTGGAATAGGGTGTAGGTTGGGTAACAAATATCATCACTACCATATAACAGCCATTGCGTAAATGTCTTAACTAATTTAGTGAGATCAGTGTGTGTTTATGAGCATGTGACAGGATGACGGTCACAGCTAGGGAAAGAAACTGCAGGTGCCTCACAGACTCTGAACTGTCTCCTCTTATTAGTCCATCTACTAACTGTTTGAACAATGGCATTGGACAGATCATATAAAAAAGACTGGAAAAACATATTTTTGAAAGTCAATTATTTACCCAAATGGGTCTACAGATTATTATTTATGTACAGTTGAAATTAATAAAAAAAAGTTACAATGTAATACAGTTTTATTGTCGATGTTAAATTGCAAAATGCAGTCTTCTGTGAAAACGTCATTTACAGTGGGTTAGTTGGAGAGAATGTAATTATGATGCATTCGTGCACTGATGGGAAGACAGAAGCAAAGATTGGAGTCTTTTGTCAAAATTATATAAACTTGTGAAAAAAAAAACACAAAGAGACAAACATTTAAATAAACTTAAGGAATTCAAATTAAATATACTGAAAGATGTCTAAGTGAAAGTAATTGTTAAAACCAAAAGTATGGATGATAAAGGAACGCTCTGGAGGCAATGAGAGCAGTGAAGGGACAGTACACTCAAAATAAAAATTCAGCATTATTTACTCACCTTTATGCTGTTCCAAAACTCAAATTATATACAGTACAGACCAAAAGTTTGGACACACCTTCTTATTCAAAGAGTTTTCTTTATATTAATGACTATGAAAATTGTAGAGTCACACTGAAGGCATCAAGGGCTATTTGACCAAGAAGGAGAGTGATGGGGTGCTGCGCCAGATGACCTGGCCTCCACAGTCACCGGATCTGAACCCAATTGAGATGGTTTAGGGGTGAGCTGGACCGCAGACAGAAGGCAAAAGGGCCAACAAGTGCTAAGCATCTCTCGGGGAACTCCTTCAAGACTGTTAGAAGACCATTTCAGGTGACTACCTCTTGAAGCTTATCAAGAGAATGCCAAGAGTGTGCAAAGCAGTAATCAAAGCAAAAGGTGGCTACTTTGAAGAACCTAGAATATGACATATTTTCAGTTGTTTCACACTTTTTTGTTATGTATATAATTCCATATATAATTCCACATGTGTTAATTCATAGTTTTAATGCCTTCATTGTGAATCTACAATTTTCATAGTCGTGAAAATAAAGAAAACTCTTTGAATGAGAAGGTGTGTCCAAACTTTTGGTCTGTACTGTATATATATATATATTTTTTGTTCTGCAGAGCACAAAAAAAGATATGGTCACTTAGCAGAAAAACTTTAAATATAATCTGTGTAATACAGTGGACTGTGATATTTTTCTGGGACATATTAGCATGAGGAAATTATAAGCCAAGCATTCTTTCTCAGCAGGAGTTTAGCAGGCTATGAACAGGACAAAGCACTGCTTTTTAAATTGAAAGCATTTAAACTGTATAAGGTATTTCATTAAACTGAACCGTACTGTAGAGTAGTAATCGCACTAGGTTGTATTGTGATTTTGATTCCACCTCTGGGTAATTATGTTCAATATCTTGCTTAGACTTGTAAACTCCCGTAAATGTAATGATAGCACTATACAATACGTTTTGATTCCTACATTTACCAGTCTGTTTTTGACATTCCAGGCTGTATACATTAACATGTATTATTCATCTATTATTGACAAACTTGAAGTAACTATAAACAACACTAGGTTTATATTTTATATTTTATATAAATAACCATTACATTAAATGCTGTTAAAAAAATTGCTCTTTGTTAGATCATGTAATGCATTAAGGAATGTGTATAAATTTAACCGCATTTTAAAGTATTACCAATGTAGGCTGACTGCATTTATGCTCACTCAGGGTATAGTGAAGGTTCAATAAAGCACATGGGTGTGTGTGATGGAGACATTCATCAAAGCTTTACTCTGCAATTGAATGTGCTGAGCTCTCCGAAACCTCTGGGGTCAATAGGGTTCATAAAATTCAGTCATTGAGGGACAGAGAAAACAGCCACCAATCAGAGAAGGCTGCCGTAAATCTGTCACCAATGAGTGACAGAGAGGTCCTGAGAGAGGATAGGGAGACAACCTGATGGGCAGCTGGTCGTGGTGAATTACATAAATCTTTGGAAGTGCGAAGCTTTAATGATGTTTGTTGGTGGAGAATATTGTGTGAACCTCAAACACAACATATATTTAAATTAATTTGCTCTCTTCGAATTGTTGGGAATTCATTCCTTTTTGCACTTTGAAGGACACTGCTAGTGAAGGGTACAGTACTTGTCTAAGGTCAGTACACTTCAAGGTGGGAAATTAATGGGGGCCTGAGGCAAAACTGGCCTGTAATGTTTTCTATATATATATATATATATATATATATATATATATATATATATATATATATATATATATATATAGTTTACACCGCTCTGGAAATTTTTTTAAAAAGCCATACGATTCCAGTGTCTTCGACTGCAACACAGGCACACCTCATTCTGCTGATCACCTAAACCAAATCATATTTAACAAGAAAAATTATAAAAACTACTGCTGTAGTCAACGCTATCCTCTTGCAATAGGACCTGATGGATGGCAAAAACAGTGCTAGTAGTAGACCGGTAATAAATACTGGCCATGCCAAAAGAGTTGATTAAAAAACTTTCAAGTGAGGAAAAGGGGTCAGGTTGCTTTCATTCTTACAATTTAGATTAAGACAGCGTTTTATAATAACAAGGTCATGCTGCAGACCGGCAGAGGGTGAAAATGACTCTCTACTGACCAGAATTACCACCAACTCATTTGAATATCAACTGTAGGATGACATCAAGTGACCTGCAAAAAGAATGGCAAATGGCAGCTGGTGTGAAGTATGCAAAGAGGATGGTTTGAAAAAGGTTCCCAGAGGCTGTTGTACAAAAAAAGCCCTTAATCAATGAGAGTCAAGAAAGAGACCATAAAACCACAGTAAAAATACCATAAAGATTGTACCATGGAGGACGGGAGTAAGGTCATTTTCTCTGAGTCCAGTTTTCAGCTTTGCCCAACACCTGGTCGTCTAATGTTTAGACAGAGACCTGGAGAGGCCTACAAGCCACAGTGTTTTGGACCCACTGTGAAATTTGGTGGAAGTTCAGTGATAATCTGGTGGAGCTTCAGCAAAGCTGGAATAGGGCACATTCGTCTTTGCGAAGTGAATGCAAAGTTGCTTTGGATAAAAGCGTTTGCTAAATGTAATATATGTTAATTTGGGAGAAATGTTGTCAGTACTTATAGTAATTGTAGCAGTATAGAATAAAACAAAAATATTTGATTTTCCTCAAACACATACGTATAAACAGTAAAACCATTGAAACCAATAATTGTTCATTGAGCAATCCAAGATTTCCATGTTTTTCTGTCTTCAGTCACAAAGAAATTAAAGGGTTAGTTCATCCAAAAATGAAAATTATGTCATTAATAACTCATAACCCTTATGCTGTTCCAAACATGTAAGACCTCCTTTTATCTTGGGAACACAGTTTTAATATATTTTAGATTTAGTCCGAGAGCTCTCAGTCCCTCCATTGAAACTATGTGTACGGTATTCTGTCCATGTCCAGAAAGGTAAGAAAAACATCATCAAAGTAGTCCATGTGACATCAGAGGGTCCGTTGGAATTTTTTGAAGCATCAAAAATACATTTTGGTCAAAAAAATGGCAAAAACAACGACTTTATTCAGCATTGTCTTCTCTTCCGTGTCTGTTGTGCGAGAGAGTTCAAATCAAAGCAGCTAGATATCCGGTTCGCGAACAAATCAATAATTCAGTTCACCAAATCGAACTGAATCATTTTAAAGGATTCGCATCTCTAATACGCATTAATCCACAAATTACTTAAGATTTTTATGTGGATGACACTCCCTCTGAGTTCAAACAAACCAATATCCCCGAGTAATGCATGCACTCAAACAGTACACTGACTGAACTGCTGTGAACACCGGGCCGAGCCAGATAACGAACAATAGACTGACTCGTTCACGAGTGAAGAACCGTTTCTGTCAGACGCGTCTGATTCGTGAACCGAGGAGCTGATGATACTGCGCATGTGTGATTCACTGTGAAGCAGACCGACACACAGGGCGTCTGAACTGAACAGACTTAAAAGTGGCGTAACACCACTGTTACACTGTGAAACACACATACTACGTGTGTGCAGTGAGTGACTGATCCACGACTGTAGGCTACCACAAACACATACTCACTATTTGTATTTCAAATCCAGAAGTTATCAGAAACTTTTATTTTAAAAAATAGAAAAGAAAAAAAAGGTTTGTCAGCACTGCGATTCTTTTTGTTCATATAAACTCTTTAATAGACGTTTAAACACAATTTAAACAACGTATTATTCAGCGCTACTTATATAGATTTTTATATTAAGTTGCTCAAACAAGTGGTAAAATATTTAACCGTGTAGTACTTATATTAAAATCGCAAACATTTCAAATTAAAACTTTAAATTGACAAAAACAGCCGACTATCATGTCTTTTCTTTTTCATTTAAGTTTTAATACAATGCTTGCTTAAATATTGCATGTCACAAAGAAATTGTTTTTTCACCTCCACCATGAATGAGACGAGAGTTGTTCATTATGTCGTCTTGAAGTAAATTTTATTTTCCCTTGCTTTACCCCGGTCCTAAAGTAAAAATAAAGTATAGTAAAATAAAGTATAATTAAATTAAATGCATTTATGGTTAGATTACTACATTTTATTTAATTAAACGCATTTATGGCGAGATTATTATATTTTCATGTCAATCTGTGTTAATTTTGATATTAAAAAAAGACAAGTACTGACCAAATGACACTTGCTTGCATTAATAGACATCTTTAAATAGAGCAGCTACAACTCCACCTCTCCTAACAGTTCTGCAGACACTCATGAACATGAAGTTAGGAGGGGCTGTTTCATTGAGCATTTGTTGCACTGCAGCTGTCTTCTAACCATGTTTCGTTTAGAAACATAAAGTCCAGATTGTTTGTGGTTATAAAGTCATTTATTAGAAATGTTTTATTTTTTATTGAGCGAATGTTTAAAAATGCTAACTTGATGGCAGTGGTTTGTGTCTTTACATCGATCTTACAGCGAATGAGTGTGAGAGTGTAACGCCACGCCATGCAGCAGAGGGAGCCCTCATCCGAGTACTGACTGTGTTCCACTCCCTCTGCTTCACCTGTTACTTCCTGTTTGGTAGACATTTAAGCATGGCCGGAGCCACAAGCACTTCGCGAAGTATTGCCAGCCTGTCTGCCTTACCGAGCGTTTTCCCATTGCCATCGTTTGCCTTATTGTGTATGATCTTTGCCTGGTTTCCCTGTTTCTGCCTTGGATTTGCCCACTGTCTTGTTGTTTGGATTGGACTGCCTATCTGTGTATGATTCTCTGCCTTCTACGTTTACGATTCTCTGCCTTCTGTTTGGATTTGTCTCCTGTGGATGTTATTAAAATACTGCACATGGATTCTAACGCCACCTCCCCGTCATTACAGAGAGTTTAGTCCCAGCATACACCAATTGCTCTATTTTCTGTGAGAAGCACAGAAGTGGAGATGCTGGATAGAGGGATAATGTGTATGGTGAGATGGGCTGTGTCTCTGGTGTTTCTGGTGACTGTGATCTATTGTCCTGGTTTCCCTTGCTGTTTTCCAGAAAGTTGTACTTGTGCTGAGTCTTGTAGCTGTTTCAATACATCACAGTCTGTCTGTGAGGAGCTCTATGGGCAGGACTCAGCCGTGATAGTGTTCATCAACAGTGCTTGTTGTGGCTGCATGGTGTTATCAGTGGCCTTGTGGGATATGTCAACCACATGATGACTTGGACCCGGTTTGTGTGTGCTGAATGGATTGACACACTCTGCTGAAGGATGTCGGAGAGAAAAGTAGATATTGTCCTTAAGCACTCTAGCACCAAGTCTGTTTGGGTGAAGGCCATCTGGTTTAAACAGTTGTCAATGGCCCCAGAAAAGATTAATGAAAAGTTGTTGATGAAATTCACTCCTTTTATATTACAAAATCTTTGTAGCCATGTGTTCAGCCCAAGCAACCGTGAAAACATATTTATTCCCCTTGTTGGGAGTGGTTCACTGATGAACGACTGAACTTTGAGTCTACAAAGTGTTTCAAAGAGTTCACTGAAGTCCTTCTTAAGGAGTTCTGACTGCTCTTTCCGAATATCATTCTTCCCCACATGGATGAAGATTTGATTTGTAGTCTTGTGCTTCATCAGAATGTTCTGAAGTTCCTTGTTCACATTAGAGACCGTTGCTTGAGGAAGGCAGCATGTCGTTGTAGTCCTGCTACTGATGTTACTGATAATAGAGTCACCCACTATCAGTGTCCTGGGCTCGGTTGCACTCTGAGCTGAATGCCGCTGTCTGGTCATCCTTGAGCACCTGTTGGTAGCGGTGTTAGCTGCTGGCTGATCTGATCCATGTTCAATCACATTCGAGGATTCCTTACCCACATTCATTAATGCTTCAAATCTGTTCTCAAGATGTATAGGTGGTGGCAGAAAACCAGTATTCACAAGCCTTGTCATAGTCGAATCTGGGGTTGAGAAAGCTACAGCAGCAATACGAGAAAGTTGTGACAATCTGATGTCTCGTGTTCCTTTGGGTCTCACTCTCTTTTAATTTAAATTAGTTTATGCTTGCTGCTGCACCATTGTCCTATGTTTCTACATTTTTCATGTTCAATCTATAATAGATTTCTTTCAAGTTATAGACTACGGAACACCAAATCATTTACAGTTGAGATACAGGTTTAAACAAAAACAAAATAAATTATAAAATGCTACACCTTACAATTAAACATTTACCCCCATCCCCGCCCTCCCCGTATTTGAAAATCAACCTTTCCTCTAAAAAAAAAGAAGAAAAAAAAAGATTCTTAGACATTAAAGGGATAGTTCACCCAAAAATGGAAATTCTGTCAGTAATTACTCACCCTCATGTTGATCCAACCATCTAAGCCTTTCGTTCATCTTCGGATCACAAATTAATATTTTTATGATTAAATATGAGCGCTGGAATACTCCTCCATTGGCTTTAAGGGGTCCCAAACTTGTCCGTCCAGAAAGTCAGTGAAGAAAATGTTTAAATAGTCCATGCCACTACAGTGGCTCAACCGTACGTTTCTCAAGCGACGATAATACTTTTTGTGCGAAAAAAACAAACAAAAGAACGACTTTATTCAACTATTCATTCTCTCTCTTGTAGGCCTCTGACATTAGTTCACGAGAGCTCCATGACGCATGCGCAAGAACTAAACTGACGACGGTCTTCTTCTACTACTACTTGTTACTGGCGGCTCACTCCTTAGGAGTATTACCAACACCTAGTGTTCAAGATGAAGTGCTGGCATAGCCGGAAGCGCTAAACTTTGTTTACAAGCAGGTGAACGCGCGCGCGGTAGTTAAAACCATTATTTGTAAATATGTCGGCAGATTTTGACATAGATGAAGACTTGAATTTTTTTAACCAACCTTACTTAATCGAACCTGAATACACAGACATTGAAATGCAAGAGATGGAAGAGGCTGCCGCTGCAACACAACCACAGTCTCAGGCTTACGAAAGACGGAGAGCATTGGAGAGCTGGCGGTGTAAATGTAATCAGTGCCAGGCGATGCCAACTGAACAGGAGAGCATGTGCTGCATCGATTGGGACATAGTCATGCCACAGCTTGAAAGTTTGGATAACGCAGACAATGGGACAAGTGTATTTACCTGTATAACAGAGGATCCCGGTTTTCCGCCCCTGCTAAGTCAAAGTGTTTTAGAAGAGTTTTTTAATTTGCCTAAAGTGAACTTGAAGAGACGTCCGAGGCCAGAAGGACCAGCTGGCACTTTATCTATGGAGTAAGTATGTTTGTCTTAACTGTAGAATAATTACACGTGCAGCCTAGCTTTTTACAATGTGTTTTCTTGATCATCTATCTTTATGTGTGTAAACACTTTCTAATTCTTTTTTTTCTGTTTACAGTCAGAACAGACTGGTGGCATACCGTGTGGTTCTCGAATGGATATTGAAAGGTCAAAAACTTGGAAGACACAACAGAAAAGTTCTTCCATCTTGTGTAGTGCGAGCCATTCGGGAAAGATATCCCTCATCCTCGGGAGTATATGTTGGTTTCAAGGATGCCGAAGAAGCTTTTATGCTAATGTAAAGAAATTAAAAGCAAGTCAATACACTAATTTATTTTTATTTTATTTTTTTGAATATTTACATTTAACATTTTTGTGTTTTGCTGATATACTTGTTAAATAAAAATGTTAATAAAAAAAAAAAAAAAAAGAAAATGTATATGTAAATATGCATCATGAGATAGCATTTCACCAAAAGAAAAATCTAACAAAATAAGAAAAGGCCAAAAATGTTTTACAGTATTCTGTTGACAGTCTTTTACTTGGAAAACCTTGACAGATGTTTTGCAATAGCAGCCTCCTTGTCCGGTTTGGGTTTTGTTGCAATATTGCACGGTATATCGGGCAAAGAAACTTGAGAGGAAGGGTCCTTGTAAAGTACAGTAGGGTCACTGCGCCATTCCTGTACCCTTTGTAGAAGTTCATCCCTGAAGTTTTGTGTTGTTGGTTCATAAATTTTCCTTGCCAACCAATCTTTATTTTGCTTGAGGAAAACAATGTTGTATCGCGGAACACCTGTTAAAGTGAAATATAAACAGTTGTAATGCATTATTTTTTGCCCTAACTAAATTACCTTGTCTATTTTGCTCTCTGTCAGTGTGTATGTATAATTCAATTGTGTATTTTGCATTGTCAGCACCCCACTTTTGGAACGTTGATTACTTGCCTGAGCTGGTTGTGGCCTGTTGACGGTTTACATTTTCATTGTGATCCATGACAGCAAGTTGAGAACGAGCTGTCATCGAGGAGTAGTGAAAATGCAGGAAGAACAGAATGGTAAACAACAAGACTGCCTGAGGAAAAAAATAAATTTTTAGGTTTTCCCTATCCATGTGAATTTTAAACCATTTGTTTTCGCATTAACTTGCCTGTGTGCTTGAAGAGGGCCATTTGCCTCATGTCTTTAAACAGATTGGGATGTAAAACCAGTGTTGATAGTGTGCGGAAGGCTGTGGACTCTTTTCGTAGCCATCGTTTCCTCCTTTGCTGGTCATGGGTGAGGTCATCGTGGGCACACGTTTGTTGACGTCCATTTTCTTCCCAGCTGTGTTCACTGCAAATGTGATGGAGCAGAGATTTCCACTTTTCTGTCAAAACCTGTTTAAAACGTTTTTACAATGAAATTTTTGATAAGGGTTTGTCTACATCAGATGTATAAAATGAATATTAGATAACAAACCTCTGGGTCACCGTTGCAGGATGCACATGCATACCACAAATGGTTGCATATGCTTTTAATCCATGGCTGAAGGTCTACATTTTCTTTCTATTTAGAAACTGATAGTAATTTCTTGAAGAAACCTGCAAAACATTATGACAGTTATTTATTATACATTATGAGATTGTGGGGTAAACCTAGTACATACAAACAGTGTTTATATTACTGTCAAACTGTAGTTTATGCAAAGCCACTTTTATGTACAACAGTAGTTAAGAAATAAAAGAGTTATTAAATATTAAATATGTATGAATTAATATGGAAAGATGTATACCCTTCACTACGTGCCAGATGTCAAAATCATGATGAATTTGTGGATAATCAACCCTCATGATCTTTCTTATAGATGGGGATCTGTCCGTAGTCATCAGTCAATGTAAATTCCCATTTCCAAAAGAGAGTTTAGACCTCTTTTAAAGCCTATGGGCTCCATGCCAACAGAGCTTGCTGCTTCTGTAACCTTGAATTAAAAAAAATTGATATTTAGATAAACAAATGTTATTCCTTCATTAGATTAAAAGGTGCTTTAATCAATCTCGGTTGGCGTAACCAATTGTTGATTTTTGTATTATTATCAAACAAAACAGAGGCTAGCTAGAGCCTCTCTCCAACTCATCTGTGTACTAACCCCCCAAACCCACCCCACATCATTCTAGTCGGTTACTGGCTGGAACAGTTTGTTATTTTTTGTGCTACGGGTCACTCTGTTTGTGTTGATTAGGCTGTCTGCAGAGAACATGTTTTTTTAAAAAGTGTGTTCAGGAAACAGAAAGCTAGTGGATACCGAGGAGATGTTTGTTGTATGTAAAAAAAAAATGTTTTTAAAAAAATGTGTGAGACCGCTTAGAGCACCTTTAATAATAATACACAATTTAAGTAAAATAATAATACAAAACACATTACATATAAATGTTGATCAATTAGTGACAATATCTGCATGTACACTGACCTGCACCAACTCGTAGTGAACAACCTGATTCGTTGAATCATCCATTATACTGTATGTACAGTACTTTGCTGAGAATCCAGGGCTGCAAGCAAAAAAAACAAAAAAAAACCAACAAAAAAAACACCAATAATGATTTAAATTTAAAAATGGCTAACAAGGATAAAATAGTTTGCAACTTGTTTTACTTATACACGCAGTTTAGATTTAAACTTACCTGTCATTTCTCCAATCTCCTGACAAATTAACTCCTTTTTGCAGAATGTTTTGTGTCCGCAAGCCTTCCAGCAATTTCTCCTGTTGTTCTTTGTACATAACGTATACAACCGGGATTAAATAAGAGGACTGGATAGCGTAAAAGGTGGTTTTCTTTGGTATTTGGAGGTTGAGTAATAAAGCCCAGTCATCAATGTCTGCATATGTTGCCCCAGTGAAAAGTGTACATGCTGCCACAAGAAGGTTGTTAGCTGGCATGCCTCTAATTTCATCACACGAGTTCCATTTTCCTTGATGACCATTTGAACATTCCCAAGCAACACGTATGAGGCTTCCACAAGTTGTTTTTTTAGTTTCAGTGACTGATGCTCCACAATGATGACATCTGGTAAACAGCTCCATCAAACTGGACTCATTGACGATCCATTTTTTATCTTTGAATCTACAATTTGCTCCTTCTTCTTCTGTAGTTGGAGTTGAACTTAGAGGAACAAAACTTAGGTCCTTTTCTGTTGTAGGATCCAGGGAAAGCATGCTGACATAAAGACTAAGGTCTTTATTGATGTTCTCAATTTTAGCATATGTTTGTTCATTCTAAATAAAATAATAATAATATTTTTGGCAAATTAAAACAACAACATAGGATTATAGTAACACATATATTCAGAGATGTATAGTAACGAAGTAGAACTACTTCACTACTGTACTTAAGTACTAAAAGGCGGTATCTGTACTTTACTAGAGTATTATTTTTTTCTCCTACTTCCACTTTTACTTCAGTACATATTTTCACTGAGTTTAATACTTTTACTCCGATATTTTTTTTTATGTGCTGCATCGTTACTCGTTACAATTATAAAAATGTTACGAATCAGTCCATTAAACCACTGCCAGAACTGTAGATGGCAGGTTTGATGAAGCTGGCACATCATTGAGCGAATCAAGCGATTAAGAAGACTGCGCATGCTGACTGATGTGAAGAGAGAAATGAACACCGAGCCGAGCCAGATAATCACTTGTTCACGAGTCAAGAACCGGTTGCATCGGTTCTCGGATGACCAGTAACGTTAGTTCTTTCTGACAATTCGATTCAATAAACCAGTTGAAGAAAACAGTTCAACGATTATTTTGCGCTCGACGTAATGGCGTCATTGGCGTTGACTGCAAGCCTTCGGTTTACCTGGGCTCATAACATTAGCACAGAATCAGTTCAGAATCAATCACCAAAATAATCAGTTCGGTTCAGACGTTATGTGTGTCGGTTTGCTTCACGCTGAATCATACATGCGCAGTATCATCAGCTCCTCGGTTCACGAATCGGACGCGTCTGACACAAACGGTTCTTGACTTGTGAACGAGTCATTATCTGGCTCAGCTCGATGTTCACCTTCAGTTCTCTCTTCACAGCAGTTCAGTCAGTGTACTGTTTGAGTAAATGAATTACTCTGGGATATTGATTTGTTTGAACTCAGGGAGTGTCAGACACATTAAACAAGTCAACATCTTAATTAATTTGTGGATTAATGCGTATTGGAGACGCGAACCGTTTAAAACGATTCAGTTCGATTTGGTGAACTGTTTCAAAAAGATTCGGTTACATCGAATGATTCGTTCGCGAACCGGATATCACAAACTGCTTTGTTTTTAACTGTCTTACAACAGAGACGGAAGAGAAGACAATGCTGAATAAAGTCGTAGTTTTTGCTATTTTTGGACCAAAATTTATTTTCGATGCTTCAAAAGATTCTAACTGACCCTCTGATGTCACATGGACTACTTTGATGATGTTTTTCTTACCTTTCTTGACATGTACAGTATATCGTACACACAGCTTCAATGGAGGGACTGAGAGCTCTCGGACTAAATCTAAAATATCTTAAACCGTATTCCAAAAATAAACTGAGGTTTTACGGGTTTGAAACTACACGAGGGTAAGTTATTAATGACATAATTTTGCAAATTGGGCGAACTAACCCTAGTAACCGTTTTTTGTTTACAAAAAGTTACAGTCAAATGAATTGTGATTGTCCTTTAGGTTAATCATTTGAAATAGTAAAAACAATATGTTCAAACTTTTGACTACGTTCTTTAATAGCTACATAACACAATACTTCTACTTTTACTTTCAGTACTTGAGTAGTAAATTTTAAAATAGACTACTTGCAATACTTAAGTACAAAAAATGTTGAATACTTTAGTACTTCTACTTAAGTGTGGTGCTTAAAGAGCACTTCAACTTCTACTCAAGTCACTTTTTTGATAGAGCACTTGTACTTTTACTCAAGTCTGGGTCTCTAGTACTTTATACATCTCTGCATATATTATAAAGTACATTTTATGTCCCTCATAAAAATTATGATTTTATTATTAAAAACCACAGAATAAGGACCTTAATTAAAAAGTTAACTTACTGACTGATAGGACTTTATTGCTGGTAAGGCGTAGTACGTCCCTGATGTAGATGGCTTTGAACACTGTATAGATTTTTCTGTACTTGATAACACCAACAGAAGTCTTGAAGGAAATGGAGAGTCAGGTACTTGCGTAGAACTATTAATTCTATTTGGCTTAACTGGGGTTGACTGAGGAACACCAGATAAATTTACAGCTGACGATATTTCCTCTGTAACTGTGTTTTCACTTTGATCAGTTACTTGTGGAAGAAGACCTGTAAGGAGTGGACCTGCTGACTGGGGGTCCTGACTGAGTTGAGATGGATCCTTTGATTCCTAAAACATTTCAAGTCAATGTTGTAACTCCGCTTAAATTCACTGTATTATGTATTATGTTTTTTTTATTTAATATATAGCCAAATACAAATAAAGACAAAACTAAATGAGTGTTTAATGACTTTAACAATTACCATATACTGCTTCCACTTACCTTACTGGTCTGTTTAAACAAGTTGGGCACAGCTGTTGATTTCAGTAATCTTTTCTGTTGAACTGATTTTAAGTCGTCTGGAGAAAAATGTTCACTGCACAACTTCATGTGCTTGACGAAATTAATTGGTAAATTAACATCCAGATGAGCAGCCAGCAGCCATAGATTCAGTCGCTCATGGTCATTTGATGGGAAACGGTGAAAGGTAAGCCGTTCATTTTGTGGCAATGTTAAGGCACCTTTACGTTTACTCGTTAGTTTTCCACGATTCGGACATCCAGGAAATGCACACTTTCTAACCATTGTAAACAATTACTTAGAGCGAGACCAAAAGCACGATCAATGTCGAATTCAATAGCTTACACAGCGCGCGCGTTCACCAGCTTGTAAAAAAAGTTTCACGCTTCCGGCTAAACTGTTTATTTTTTTTCACACTAAAAGTATTATTGTCGCTTGAGAAACGTACGGTTGAGCCACTGTAGTGGCATGGACTATTTAAACATTTTCTTTACTGACTTTCTGGACGGACAAGTTTGGGCCCCCTTAAAGCCAATGGAGGAGTATTCCAGCGCTCATATTTAATCATAAAAATATTAATTTGTGATCCGAAGATGAATGAAAGGTTTACATGGTTGGATCAACATGAGGGTGAGTACTATAATAAGTACATAGTATGTACATGAGGAACAGGACTGTAAAATAAAGTGCTACCCTTTATTTTACAGTCCTGTTCCTCATGTACATACTATGAACTTATGATAGTAATTACAATAACTATGTAATAACTAGGTACTAACCCTGAACCTACCCCTAAAACTAACCCTACCCCATGTAGTTACCTTGTATTACCAGAACTTTCTTAGATAAATACACTGTAAGTACATGTTAGTACACATACTGTAAAATAAAGTGCAGCCGATATTATTTGTACTCTAACAACAACATTACACACCAACTAAAGTTTAAAACATGGGATCACTAAGAATGGGACATTTAAGGACTCTTTTATACATTTTTGTGTGCTGTTTGATTTCAGTTTATTTTTTTCTCTGGTGTGCATAAGTAAACTGACCCTGACTTGAATTATATGCATTCTGTTAGCAATCATTTAGTACATGGCACGTGCTGATTGGGCTCTGCTGATTCTGCAGCCAATTAGCTTGGTAATGCAAAATTTGGTTCAGTGTTCGCTGAAAAGCTGGTTCTTCAGCAAACTGTCAGAGTTCCTCTGGAGGGCGCTATGAGAACACTGTCAGCGTGACTGATGTATGAAGCATGAATTAAATAATGACAATGAACTTGACATTGGCAGACGGATGCCTATGACATAAGCAAATGAGTGACTGCAGATATAAAAGGGCACCTGTAGAACACATCATCCTCTTTTTTGTTCCTAGGAAACACACGCATGATGCCGAAGCATGGCACAGAGATGCAGCGTCTCGTTCCCTATTCTCAGGGAACCATGGTTACATACGTAACCTGAGACATTCCCTTTCGAAAGGGAACTCAACGCTACATCCTCTAGAGGCTGCTATGGGAATGGTATACCAACGCCACCATGCCGAGGGATAATGCCTGGGTAACTGTTTCCCAAAGTCAGGACTTGAGGAACAGTATCCATACTATCGAAACCGCTAGGCTTTACGGCAGGCTCAAGCTCCAACCATCATAGACTAACTCACCCTCCAGAGTGGAGGTCTCAGCAAAATGATTCTCTAAACTGAGAGGAGACCTAGCTACACTGAGACTCAAGTAAAGAAAGCCTATTACTCACATTAATGACTAAGCTATGGGGAGCTATGGGGAGTGGAGGCTTCGGCAGAATGACTTTCTTAATTGAGAGGAAAACTACGCATTCAATCCTAGTTTGAGCTCTTAAGAGTGGAGGCCACACCATAGTGACTCTCTAGACAAGAGGAGGCCTGACAACACTCAGCACTAAAGACAGTTAGCGAGGCTCACAAAAAGGAGCCTACATACCAATAGTACTGTCTTAGCAGAGTTATGGAAAGTGGAGGCTCCAGCAGAATGACTCTCTTAAATAAGAGGAAATCTGCACTCCATCCTAGTTTGAGCCTTTAAGAGTGCAGGCTTCAGCATAATGACTCTCTAAGATGAGAGGAGACCTAGCCACACTCAGTGTCAAAGGCAGTAAATGAGGCTCAGAACAGAAGAGCCTACACTCCTCTTACTACCTAAGCTGAGCTCTGGGGAGCGAAGGCCTCAGCAGAATGACTCTCTAAAACGAGAGGAAACCTACATGCTTGCCTTGGTAGGGGAGCTCTAAAGAGTGGAGGTTTCAGCATAGCACATCTCTAAAGCGTGAGATACACTCAGCGCCAGAGGCAGTTAGTGAGGCTCAAAGAAATAGCCCATGACAGGATATCACTGCCGATGACAGGGCTCTGGAGAGCAGATGCTTCAGCAGAATGATTCTCCTAACAGCGAGGAAGCCAATAGGAGCACCCTGCTCACCATAACCCTCCATGCTGAGGGGAGTGTTGCTTAAATTGTGTTAGTATAGACACACTTGTTGAGTGGAACCCAAGGTACTGAGGTCTAACCAACTCAGGGAACAAAGCTAATACGCGTAACCCTTTCAGCTCTGGGGAGCGGAGGCTTCAGCAGGATGACTCTCTAAATGAAAGGAAACCTACTATGCTCAATAGAGCCATACAAACACTTAATTCCCTCAAGAATCAGGAAAGAGCAGAAAACACCACGAATGCGTTGCATTAAGCTTGTTCAACTCCCACCAGAGGCGAACGTGCTCATGCAAATGTTGGCAAAAAGCTTGAGTACAGACCTCTTCTCTAGTAGTTCCACGAACGCAACAGTGAGTGCATCCTTCTCTCTTATGAGTCAAACACATTTGTGCTTCGTACATAAGGTCTCTTGAAGACAAAAAAGAGGATGATGTGTTTTAGAGGTGCCCTTTTATATCTGCAGTCGCTCATAGGCTTCCACCTGCCAATATCAAGTTCATTGCATTATTTCATTCATGCTTCAGACACCGGACACGCTGACAGTGTTCCTTTAGCGCCCTCTAGAGGATGCAGCATGGAGTTCCCTTTCGAAAGGGAACCTTCCACCTCCCCCAGCTTCACCTTAGGGATCTGCATTTCAGTCCGATAGGGCCCTGACTTATTTATGCCCCTAGGGTTTCGGTCCAGTTTATTTATTTTATTATTTGTATTTATTTTTTTTTATTTATAAAGTATATTTAGCATGCTAGTTGTTCGTTTGATGTCTGCGAGGCATCTGCGATGCTTCAGTGTGCCTCTTTGATGCGTTGAGTAGTTCACACGTAAAGATTGCCGAGAGTTTATCACTCGCTGATTGTCCCCCAATCACAGCTCGTTAACTTGCTTGTGTACTTTTGTAATGGGGAGGGAAAAACAAAACAAAAAATAAAACACATGATCTAGTCTGACTCCGGCCAAACTTTCTTTCATTAAAAACTTTTTCCCTGCTTGCACTGGCCTCCATCAAGAGGGTAGGGTACCTACACCTGCACCAGCGCTCTCCCAGGTACCTGCACCTGCACAAGCTGTCTCCCAGGTAACTTGAGGCCCTGGCCCAGTTAAGTGCCCAAGGTTCCCAGCGCTTCCTTCAGGGATCAGGTGGTGAGCCTGCAAGCACTGCCCCCAGAGAATGCCATCTCTAAGCAGAGGATGGCCCACTGGATTGTGGATGCCCTCACCATTGCTTATTAGGCACAGGGTGTGCCTTGCCCACTCAGGTTGCGACCTCACTCTACTAGAAGTATTGCACCCTCAAGGGCACCTTCGTATGGAGCCAGTATCCTCCTGTGTTCTCACCACAAAGGGGTAGAGGCACTGAGAGGCCCTGGTTAGTGTCGGCTTGCTATTACTGCTCCAGAGTGTCCGTAACTGTAAACTCTGTCGAGCTCCCCCTTCCCCTCTGCAGCCAGACGTGGCAGAATGTCCAGTGCCAGGCCTTCACTCGATGAGTCCTTGACAACTGGTGGAAGGCTGGGTTCCATTAAAGTTGATTTATATAGCACTTTTAACAATACAGATTGTATCAAAGCAACTGAACAGCATTAAATAGGGAAATAGTGTATCTAATGAAGACATCATCCAGCTCAGTTCAGTTTAAATAGTATCTTTGCAACCAAGTCGACAAAATTGCAGGAAATTAAGTATCCCCAACTAAGCAAGCCACAAGGAGAATGGAGGAAATACCTTAGGAGAAATAAGGCTCAGTCTTACTGTCAGGGCCAGTTCTCCTCTGGCCAGATGAAATCAGCAGTTCAATTCCAGCAAAGTCAGATTGTGCAGAAGAATCATCTGTTTCATGTGGTCTTTGTCTGGTGGCCGCCTAGGAGACGGTCTTGACTATGGATCTGTCTCTGGTGCTTATCTAGTTGTCCTGGTCTCCGCTGACATTCAGGGCTGTAGAGGTCCTCTCTACAGGTGCATCTCAATAAATTAGAATGTTGTGGAAAAGTTAATTTATTTCAGTAATTCAACTCAAATTGTGAAACTTGTGTATTAAATAAACTCAATGCAGACAGACTGAAGTAGTTTAAGTCTTTGGTTCTTTTAATCTCAACAATTTAGAATATGGTGACATGCCAATCAGCTAATCCACTGAAGACTGGAAAGGTTTGCTGAGTCTTCAAAATGGTCTCTCAGTTTGGTTTACTAGGCTACACAATAATGGGGAAGACTGCTGATCTGACAGTTGTCCAGAAGACAATCATTGACACCCTTCACAAGGAGGGTAAGTCACAAACATCCATTGCCAAAGAAGCTGGCTGTTCACAGAGTGCTGTGTCCAAGAATGTTAACTTGTAGTTGAGTGGAATGAAAAAGTGTGGAAGGAAAAAATGCACAACCAACTGAGAGAACCACAGCCTTATGAGGATTGTAAGGCAAAATCGATTCAAGAATTTGAATGAACTTCACAAGGAATGGACTGAGGCTGGGGTCAAAGCATACAGACGTGTCAAGGAATTTGACTACAGTTGTTGTATTCCTCTTGTTAAGCCACTCCTGAAACCCATAGACAACAACAGAGGCATCTTATCTGGGCCAAGGAGAAGAAGAACTGGACTGTTGCCCAGTGGTCCAAAGTACTCTCTTCAGATGAGAGACAGTTTTTTATTTCATTTAGAAACCAAGGTCCTAGAGTCTGGAAGAAGGTTGGAGAAGCTTATAGCGCAAGTTGCTTGGAGTCCAGTGTTAAGTGAAGTGAGTCTGTGCTGATTTGGGGTGCAATGTCATCTGCTGGTGTTGGTCCATTGTGTTTTTTGAAAATCAAAGTCACTGCACCTGTTTACCAAGAAATTTTGGAGCATTTCATGCTTCCTTCTGCTAGCCAGCTTTTTGAAGATACAGATTTCATTTTCCAGAAGGATTTGGCACCTGCCCACACTGCCGAAAGCACCAAAAGTTGGTTAAATGACCATGGTGTTTGTGTGCTTGACTGGCCAACAAACTCACCAGACCTGAACCCCATAGAAAATCTACGGGCTATTGTCAAGTGCAAAATTAGAAACAAGAAACCAAAAAATGCAGATGAGTTGAAGGCCACTGTCAAAGAAACCTGGGCTTCCATACCACCTCAGCAGTGCCACAAACTGATCAACTCCACGCCATGCCAAATTGAGGCAGTAATTAAAGCAAAAGGACCCCCTACCAAGTATTGAGTACATGTACAGTGAATGAACATACTTTCCAGAAGGCCAACAATTCATAAAAAAATATTTTTATTTTATTTAATTTTTTTATTGGTCTTATGATGTATTCTTATTGGTTGAGATCATGAATTGGTAGGTTTTTGTTAAATGTGAGCCAAAATCATCACAATTAAAAGAACCATATACTTAAACTACTACAGTCGGTGTGCATTTAATTAATTTAATACACAAGTTTTACAATTTTAGTTGAATTACTGAACAAAATTAACTTTTCCATGACATTCTAATTAAATGAGATGCACCTGTAGGTTCCTAACTGATGACAAAGAATTGACAGAGCAGCCATCATGTCCTAGACAGCGTTCTGGGTTATTACATCCAGAGTTTTTAGGTCCTATAATTAACACCACTGTTTTTTTTTCTTCAAAGTTTAGCAGTAAGAAATTACCCCTCATCAGGTTTTTATATTTATTTTGCATTCCATATATTTTTTAAATTGGTATGTTTTTTCCGGGCCTCAAAGAAATATAGAGGTGAAAGCTAACTCCGTGCTTCCTTATGATCTCCCAAGGGGAACATGTAAAGCATGAAAAGTAACAGCACTAGTACTGAACCTTGAGGTACTCCATATTTGTGATCAATAGGATACCTCTTCGTTGACTGAAACAAATTGATGGTGTTCAGATAAGTATGATTTAAGCCATGATAATGCACTTCCATTAATGCCTGCAAAGTTTTCTAGTCTACTCGAGAGAATGTTGTGGTCAATAGTGTCGGATGCAGCACTTAGATCCAACAACACTAATAGAGAGACACAACCATGATCAGATTATAAGAGCAAGTCATTTGTAACTCTAAGGAGAGCAGTTTCAGTACTATGATACAGGCTAAATCCTGACTGGAAATCCTGACAAATACCATTTTTCTCTAAGAAGGAATATAATTGTGAGGATACTACCTTTTTTAGTATCTTGGACAAAAGTTCTTTGGTGTCTAGTTTTTTGATGAAAGGCATTATAACAGCCATTGTCAAGGTTTTTATTTTTTATTTTTTTAAAGTGACAGTACACATTAATTAGCATGAGTAAACAAGTCTTAACATGTAAATGTGTTAGATTTAGCCATTCAAGCTAATTTTCATCTGCAGTCCTTGCATGGTTTGGGGACATATCCTAAAGACAATGATGAATTAATAATAGTCTGAAGAGGATCTATGAATTCTGGTAGCACGTCTTCTAGGAGCTTAGATGGAATAGGGTCTAACATACATATTGTTGGTTTAGATGATTTAACAAGTTTATACAGTTCTTCCTATCCTAAAGTAGAGAATGAGTGGAACTGTTCCTCAGGGGATCTATAGTCTGATGTGATACTGTATCTAGCGGCTGCATGGTTACAACTTTATCTCTAATAGTATCGATCTTGGAAGTAGATTAGTTCATAAAGTCATTACTGCTGTGCTGTTGGGAAATGTCAACACCTGTTGATGCTTTATGTTGCATTAATTTAGCCACTGTATTGAATAAATATCCGGAGTTTTGTTTGTTTTCTTCTAAAAGATAAGAAAAATAATCAGATCTAGCACTTTTTAATGCTTTTCTGTAGGATAGATTACTTTCCCGCCAAACAATACAAAATACTAGTTTTGTGAGAAAGCGATCCTGAGAATCAACATCCAGGACCTCTGAGGGCGGCCCCTGCTAGGGAAAAGCGGGGTGCACCGCATTGCACACTGTCCGTCTCTCCTCAGAGCCCTCAGGAGATGTCTGCTTACCCTGCCAGTGTTCCAGGGTGCAGCAGTCTCCAGCGAGCAGTTAGTTCAGTCGTCTCCTGCAGGTCCTCCACTTCAGGGCACCGAGCTAGCAACTCCGAGTACATCAGGGACCAGTCTCGAGAGACTGGATCACTTATTTGACTATTTAGTAGTGTGGAAACTTCTACCAAATGTGTCTCCTTTGGTCTTGAAGACTGTAGAAAAAGGCTATTGAATTTTATTCTGCACTCCACTGCTGCCTTTCAAGAGGGTCTTTCTGCTGGCTCAGATATTAGAACAGGAAGTATACACCATCGAGGTGGTCCCTCCTCATGACAGAGAGTCCAGGTTCTACACATACTTCATTGTTCCAAAGAAGGATAGAGGGTTGGGTACTATTTTATATCTGCATCAGTTAAACTGCTCAGTCATGCGACGGAAGTTCAAGATGCTTTCTATCAAACAGGTTGTGTCTCAGATCAGATCTGAGGACTGGTTTGTCACGATAGATCTAAATTAGCTTACTTTCATGTCTCCATCCTTCCCACTCACAGGAAAGTTCCTAAGGTTTGCTTTCAGGGGCTAAGTTAACCAGTATCGAGCCTAGCACTCTCACCCCGAACTTTCACAAAGTGTTTGGATGCTGCTCTGGCTCCACTATGACTCCAGGGCATCCGCATACTAAATTATATCAACGATTGGTTGATTCTGGCTCAATCAGAGCAGATGGTGGTTTGGCACTGAGATGTTGTTCTTGCCCACTTATCTGGGCGTGGTGTGGGATTCGACCACAATGCAGGCATGATTGTCCCCTGCTTGGATCGAGAGTCAAGGAAGGCTGGTCATACACTGTCAAGCAGTTTCAGAAATGAATGGCAGTTGTGTCCATTGTGATACTTTTTAGCCTGCTGTACATGAGACTTCTACAGTGGTGGCTCAAGACCATCAACTTGACACATCAACTGCTTAGAGATGCTGGCCGTATTTCGAGAATTTAATCATTTTCTCCCAGACCTAAGAGATCGCCATGTGTTGATGTGCACTGACAACACAGCAGTGGTCTCTTATATCAACCACCAAGGGGGACTGCACTCACGCCGTTTGTACAAACTAGTGTACCAGATCGTTATGTAGTCCCAGGGTAAACTCCTTTCACTGAGAGCAGTACATATTCCTAGGCATGTGAATATGGGAGCAGACATTCTGTCGAGGCAGATGCCCGGGGAAAGGAAGCTTCACCCTGAGGTGGTGAAGCAGATATGGAGAATTTTTGGCCTGGCTCAGGTGGATCTGTTTGCGACTCAGATGACATTGCATTGTCCCCTTTGGTTCTCTCTGACTCATCAAGCTCCACTGGGGATGGCATGGTACAGACATGGCCGAGGTTTCGTCTACATGCTTCTCACCCGATCGCTCTGCTCCTGGGAGTTTTGGAGAGAATGCGCCTGGACAGTGTCTGTCTTCTATTAGTACCCTGTTCTGGCTTGGTCAAGTATGTTTTTTGTACTTGATTTCTCTCCTCGACTGTGCTCCATTGGAGATTCCCATCAGGAGGGATCTCCTCTAACAGGCGGAGGGCACGATATTCCGCCCCCGCCTGGAGCTGTGGAAGTTATGGGTATGGCCCCTGAAGGGGCACATCTCGTAGCTTCTGGTCTCTCAACTGAAGTTGTTGAGACCATACCTTAATCCAATGCTCCCTTGGTGAGGAAACTGCATGCCATGAGGTGGAATCTTTTCACTTCTTGGTGTGAAGATCACCAACTTGACCCAGTTAACTGCCCAGTTTGTACAGTGCTGGAGTTCCTGCAGGCCCATTTCTACACAGTGTTGACCCACTCCACTCTGAAGGTCTACTTGGTGGCCATTGTGGCCTACCACGCTCCTCTTGGTGACCAGTCAGTGGGCAGACACCCACTAGTTACATGTTTCTTCCGTGCTGCATTGAGGCTGAGGCCCCCAGTACAATCTCGTGTCCCCACGTGGGACCTGGCTGTGATGCTAGAAGCTCTTTGTAAGCCTCCTTTCAAGCCTATTGAAGACGTTTCTGATCACTATCTCAGAATTAAGACTGCCTTTCTTAAGGCTACACATACATCCACAGAGCTGCCCTGTGGAGAAGCGTGGACCAACTGCTTGTGTGCTATGGTCCCCCTAAGAGAGGTCTTCCAGCTACAAAACGGACCCTTAGTAGGTGGATAGTGGATGCTATTACTATTGCTTATGGGTCTTGATGAGATTTTATGGTCTAGATCTGAGAGCCACCCCGGGTTCTTCTGTTCTTTTGCCTTGGCTGTGCTTTTAGGATATACACTAGGCAGGGATTTGCAAGTCTGGCAGCGTGTGCATTCTCATTCCTATAACATTTTCTAACACAGCTCGAGTTCCTGAAGGGGAACATCCCAGGTTACGTATGTAAATTGAACATCGCGTTAGTTTAGTCAGGCCACGTTAGTCATGCTTGAATCAGCTGACAGTCAGCTGTTCCTAACGTGTACCAATCCAGTCTTGACCCCTATCACATGTGGTCTATTTAAATTCCCATTATTCAGTGTCTCTTCCATCGCATCCCTGCTTGCAATTAACTCCCTCCTCCAACCCCAACTCCACCAACTGAACCTGTAATCTGATCTAACTTTGATCTTTCTTTACAGTCACTTCAATGGAAGCAGTCTCTATGACATTTTGTTTACAACTCATGTAATTGTGAATTGTAATTATGTATGCTTATAATGGTTCTGTTCTGTACCCCAGGGGGGGGTTTGTCTGGCTGCTCTCCCCGCTCTGTCCAAGCATGGCTGCATGGACAGGCGTGTGGAGTGTTACCCAGAACATAACCATACCTTCAACACTAATTGTATGCAATATAATTGTCATGAAATATACTTGACGTAAGTGGTCCTGATTGAACCACTGCCCGAAAGGGCAACGAGATTCTGCGTCTCAAGAACATACTTCCGGCATCCCTGCCAGAGTTTGCTTCATAGAATTTGATGCCGGCTCCACCTCACATGCTTTTATAGCTTCCTGGACGATACGTCACACGCCTTTGATGTCTCGCCCTTTCATTGGACTGATTACACATGTGATTACACATGTGACACTGATAGCATTCCCATAGCATTTTCCAACACATTATCTCATTCCCCTAGAGGAACCATGGTTACATACTGTACGTAACCTGGGATGTTATCCAAGCATGAATGGCAAGAGAATGGCCACATATGAAGTATTTCTTAGAGATTATAGTAGCTCACCTCATTTGAGTGTAAAAACTTTTTTGTGATAAATAGGAGTTTTTGCGTGATTGAAGTGTTTCCATTAGCCGCATTTTCAATTTGCGCAATTTGAAGGGTAATGGAAATGCAGATGATACTGTGCATGTTCATTAACGTGATATATCATATTATCAGATATCGGGCACATATCTCACAGGAACATAAAGTGATTCCCGACCTACATAATACAAAATGAAATAAGCCTTGCAGAGGCACGCATGTAAGGGGTAGAATTAAATTTTGGTTTGTAGCTACTGAATCAAGTCTAAAAGTTTTTAATTTAAAACAAATGTACTCTCACAAGTTTTGTAACACTCTGTACCAAAGAATCCAGAAATGTACATTGTTTGTTTGTTTTGCCATTTTTTTAACCAAGCAAGTAAATTAAGAATGCTTTCTATTTTAACAAAGACTAGAAGGAGAGAAACATACATTCTGCAGTAATTTCTGCAAATTATTCCAGTCGGTAGGTGTAACAAAATTAAAATCGTGACCATAAGCATTTTTTTCTGAGACACTGAAAATAGTACTTTTAAAGAATCTAGTATGTTATGCTACAGGGTGATAATGCAAAACATTTTAAAGATGAATGTATACAAATGAAACCATCACTGGTTTGTGTATATATATATATATATATATATATATATATATATATATATATATATATATATATACTTAAGTGTGTAAATGAGAAAAATCATTCATTATCAGCCTTAAAATAAACCCTGGCTGTAGTAGCAAAGCAATTTGTCATGGGATGGATTAACATAGATTACATAATCCAAAAGATCTACATATCAAAATGTGTTTCCTCTGATATCGGCTGCAGATGTTTGAATGGAAACACATTTACTCCTGGGCTGACATCATCTGGGCTAGTCATTTGCCTCTCAAGGCCTGGAAAATGTGTGCAAGCAAGCAGGGAGTGGGAGCACCACCTCCCCACCCACTGACTCTAAGATGCTGTGCTGTCCTGAACGCTGTGTGTGCACATGGCCACTCGCCTGTAAAACACAGCCGCTGTGTGCCTGCGTTGATCCCATCACACCAGGCCGACTGCTGAGGATCTGTAGAAGGGAGGTAAGATGCATAATGTTGGTTTTCATGTGTCGAGGATGTGTTTTCCCTTGAAAAATTTTGACCGGAGACAGACTCTGGAGGTTTTGGCTCAAGCTAGTTTACAGTTCAGAAATGGGAGCAATTTCTGTGTGAAAACTGATAATAATTATAAAATCTTGAAGTAATAAAGGTTTAGTAAAAATGTATGGTTAACCAGAAGTGGTTATGTTTTTTGCAGAAGATATTAGTAGTTGCTTATACTTTGAACAAACACACACCTTCAGAACTAAACTTCTTTTGTGCTGCAAATGACCTCAAATAGTATTGTTTACTGTATACTGTTGAGATTTACTACTCGTTCTTGGGCCTTTTTATTTGGCAAACCCATAAACTGACATTGATGAAGGGGCTTTAGCCATTGAGACCAGAAAATGTTAGAGACATGGGTGTGGGCGAAATGGCAACCACCTAGTGACACTATTGCATCGTGGCATGGGGGAAGCTCCAGCTGGCACTGGATGCAGCTGGCATCAAATGAAAACACAGTAATCTTTATGCTCATAATAACATTTTATGTAAAATCTTTCTTTCTTTTCTTTCCTTTTTACAGTTTGCATCCAATGAAAATGTTTATTTTTTTCCTCCAGCTTAGCAGACTTCTCATGGCATGCTACAGATAAAGATGGTGAGATGATGGCAATTTTAATATACCAAGTCACTTGTCTAGACTACTTGCAGAGACCCTCTTTTGATTTGTTTTTGTTATTTTTTTCTCTCTACTAAATTGTGCTCACTCACTGTCCCTTTAAAACAATTTAAAGGTTACAAATGGTCCAGTGCTCTTTTGCTGTTCTCTGTGCTTTGTTCAGAAGTATTAGTCTAATAAATGGATTTGATGGGCTTCTCTCATCTCAGGTCACAATCGCCAGGCACCCCACATCTAAGAAGAAGTCTGATTATTTTAACATCATGCTTAGGAGCCCTTACTGTAGATTTCTACAAGACAGAATTGGAGCACAGAAAGGGTGAGAATGCAGTGGCATCAGACAAAAAAAAAAAAAAACGAACTGTAACTAAATTAAGTTGTTACGTTACATGAAATTAAGTAATGTGACAACAGGTCAGCACTTTAAAACATGTAGAAGTCATAATACAACCAACAGTAACATGACCAAATGCAATGTTATTGGTTTTATTTACAATATTAGATAAAAATATGTTTTAATGTTTAATGGAATTTCTTTTTTTATTATTATTATAATTTTAAAAATAAGTCTCCTATGCTCACCAAGGCTGCAATTATTTGATCATAACACAGTAAAAACAGTAATATTGTCTAATATTAATATTAATATTTTTTTTATTGTTATTGTATTACACCTTATTGTGAAGCACTTTGTGATTTTTATCTGTGAAAAGCGCTATATAAATACATTTTACTTACTTACTTACTTACTAATATTATTACAATTTCAAATTGTATTTGAATATATTTTAAATGTAATTCAATGACACATAAACCCTCAGAAATAATGATAATTATTCATTATTTATAATAATTTCAATATTTAAGTTATCATTAATTATTATTAATTTATTAACAGTCATAGAATAAATATATTTTTTAATAAAAATTAAGGCACCCTTTTCGAGCCTTTTCAAAAACATCAAACATAAAATTATTATTAGTAGCTGTAGTAGTAGCATTTTATTATTAATTATTCCAAACTTTTGACAGTGTAAGCAGCTTTACAGATAAGCTGATTGAAGGTGTTGCTTTATTTTCGGTAACTGGTTGGTTTGTCCTGAGTGATCGAGGAAGCTTTGGCAATTAACCCTCTTGGTAGATGTCATAACTATTATGCATTATGCAGAAAGTAATTAAAGAAATATGTAAATACTGGGTAGCTTGTAGCCTGGCCAACATTCATGCACACAACACTCATTCTCAACATGAAACACTTGTGACTGAAAGTAGCAGATTATGAGGGCCTGATTGCTTTGTGGTAAAAAGCAGCAATCCACAGCTCTAGAGCATCAGTTAATGGGCGGTCATAAATGTAATCTTGGTAAGTTGAGTGTTTGACAGCATTAATTATTCATTGTGTTCTGAGACTGTAATCCACCCATAACATCCAGTATAGTTCGATAAGCAGCTCTATTCTCATGGGCATCTTTTTACAGTTCACTCAGCCTTCAAGGCACTGATATACTACAGATGCCTCCGTTTTTTTTTCTCCCCGGGTTGTGCTTTCAGGGAAGTGTGTGGTTATTGGATTCTGTGGCCCTTGTCAGCAAATTTGCCAGCTATATGGTTGCCATCTGTCTTCTTTGCTCTGCTTGGAATTTTCAGAAAATGGTTTTGCCCCTGTTTAATCCCATAGGCTTGGAAAATTTGTAGTTTTGGAAAATAGAAAAAGACTAATAATTATATTACATAATATAGTACACTGGACACATTTAAGCTACGTTTCCAAGCCTAGTGAGCTATATTGCTGCCTACTATGAACACAGTCAGCTTCTAAACTGAAGCTTCAAACAGCTTGTAAGTGGCTGAAAAAGTAGAAACTTTCAAGGGAAAAATATACCTAAAATAACATGCAGTGTGCTTAACTGATTATGGTTAATGTTTAAAGCACCTTTGTATTTACTACAGCAGAGAGTGATTTTCAAATTAGCGCATCTTGATTTGTCAATTTTCTTGCCTACGACCAAAGATGAAGCACCCCACGACCCTACAGGGGACAAGCGGTTCAGAGAATGGATGGATGGATTTGTCAATTTTTTCCCACTCTTCCTTGTAAAAGAGCTCCAGATCGATTAAATCTCCTGTCTACAGCCCTATTCAAGTCATTCCATTAGTTGTTCGATTGAATTTAGGTCTGGGCTCTTGCTCGGCCATTGCAAATTGTTTTTTTTTTTTTTTTTTTTTTTTTGTTGATCTAGAAATGTGTTTGTGGTTATGATCAAGCTGAAAGATGAAATTAACATTCATCTTCAGCTTTGAAATGCTGGTTTTGTGTCACATCGGTCCAGTTTTACTATCAAATTTTCTTTTTGTCTTGACTACTGCCCCATTCCCAGCTAAAGAAAAACAGTCCTATAGCATGATGCTTGCATCACCACTCTTTATCATGGTTATGGTGTTGTTTGAGTTACGAGTTGTTCTTACAGCAAATATTTTGGCCAAAATTATATTTTCAACTGTGGTTCATCAAACTATAAATTATTTTGCATCATTGGTTTGCCAAAATTTAGGCGAGCAATGTTTTTGTAGGTTTTTTTTGTAAGTAATGGCTTCCATCTGGCTATCCCACACATATAAAGAAAAAGGATATTGTTGTTACATGCTGCAAGTGATCAGTACTTGCCAGAAATTCCTCTGCAGATCCTTTAATGTTGCTGTAAATCTAATGCCAGCCTCCTTGATAAATTTAAGTGCTACAATGCTCTTTTGGCAAGCCTTTCAGTTCACTGGAACTGCAACTCTGACCTCAGTACAATCATGCTTCCCACCAGTTATTATAACTGAATGAGCGGCCCTTGACTGTTTCTTCACGAAGAAGCACAAAGTCACTTTCCCCTCCACCTGGTCTGCTGAGATGATCACAGATTTAAAAGAAGCAGCTAAAGGCACACCTTTTCTACAAGCATAATACAACTTATTTTCTGTCTGCGTGTTAACTTCACTCTTTTATGGCATTGTAAAAGTTTATTTGCCTTTCTTCTGAGGTTTTCCTGTGCTCCAGAGCGTTTTTGTTTGGTCATGTAATACAAACTTTTACAGTACTGCTGACTACTCCCTCACTTCAAACCTCTCCTTTACCTGCACCAACTGCTGATAATGGATCTAGCAGCAGCCACCATTCACCCACAAGACCAAATACTCTGCCTGCAAGAGAATGGGTGCCCACTGGAAAAATATGTGGAGGAGTTCATCAAGGCACTCTCAAGGTCTGCTTCTGGTGTGGGTTGGATGATACCCTGTTTGTATGGATGCCAGCTGAAGTCACCACTCATTACATAGAGTATGCACTGTGGCTGAGTGGATCCTCAATTACCACTTGTGAAGTTGAAGAGAACAACATCACCAATTTGGCCATAGTTTCTCCAGTCTACTCTTATTGTCTGGGTGTTGTCATCTTCACCCAGAACTCCTCCCTGGTCCATCCCCACCCCTCTTTCCACCTGTTATGAGCCAGCAAAAAGACATACAATGGAGCATGTAGCCTGTCATCCATCTAGCTTTACCAGGGTCTTTAAACACTGTTTTCTTCTAGGCCTGCAGCTGCACCTGAGCCCTTCATTCCTTCTGCTCCACCAGGTTCTTTCAACCCTCTGGCTCTAACCTTCATCTTTGTTCCCACTGGGTCTGCCTAGGTTTTCTGAACACCCAGCTGCCCTTCGGTTCCTTCAGCTCTGCCTTGGCCCTCCAGTCCAGTAACTTGGTCTCCAGCATCCCTGAATCCACCAGTCTTTTTTTCTACCTAGTACCACCTAAACTCTAACATGGTCCTTCAACCTTCCAGCTCTGTCAGGGCATCCCACTTGACCAGTTCCAACAGTTTGTCTTTTCCCGTTCCAGTGGTCTCTTCCTCTGCTGGTTCGTCCATAGAATCATCCTCTCCAGAATGGGTTCAGTTCCAGCAGAGGTGACTGTCAAATATTTTTTTGTAATTGCAACAGCTTAGCTTTCTGATAAAATAGCCCACCCCAAGAGAATAAAGTGAATTTGTTTTATATTAAATGCTGTTGACGAACCACAGTGGGTCTTTTTTTATAATTTGCCCAGTGCTACAGACTAGGATTCAAAATAATTGTAAAACTTCACATAGGCTAAATGTTGTCTGAGATTCTGATGATTAGTTATATGGCATGTTGATTTTCTTACGGTACTGTAATTGGCTGGGTATTTCAGTGGCCCATAGTGGAATTTCCTGTGATGAATGAAATCTGTAAATTGTCGGTAGAGATGGTGTCCCTAAAAAAAGCCTAAAGTCCTTTTAGATATGTCCACTTCCAAAATCACAAAATAAAGACATGTTAGCCACACAGGTCCTTCATTAAAATGTTAGGCAGACGGGCCCTTAAAATAGTCTCTCTAACTGCAGACTGATCTGCAGTAAGAAGGGAAAATACTGAATGACTAAGACCTGTTTCCCATGTGTGTTCAATATTATTTAACGTGTAATCAGTACTGTATCTGACTGCATCACAAGAATGTCCCATGTGCTGTGACAGTTATCCTAATGTGCCACAGCCAGTCTTCCTGGTTCAGGGGCTCTGGTTTGTGGCTGGATGAAGAGACCAACAGCAGCTGGGAAATGTTGGAACAGAAGTCTCTTGGTCCCCGAGGCGGCCAGATGCAGTTTATATCTGAGCTGCAGATCTGGCTGATAGTTGTCCAGGAACACATTTCTGGAATAGGATGTTCCCAGTTACAGTGTTTCGTGGTGGAAGCTGTGTGAATTTGCAAATCTTTTATCATCTCAGTATTTTTGTTTTATCCCATGTGATGGAACATACAGTAATGATTTAAAAAATAAGTCATCCTGAAGATCTGTTGTCTATACATCATTGTCCATTTCCATTGTTTGCAAAAGAGACATTCTTCCTAACATTTCAATGAGGAAAATGATACAGGGCTGGAATAACACTAGTAAAACGATGACAAATTTTCATTTCAAGAAACTGCTCCTTCAATAACTTTCTTTAATGACTTTCAAAATTGACATCATCAGCACTGGCTATATGCAGCTTTATAGGGACTGATGGTCTCAGGCCGCTTTATTAAGATGAAATGATGGATCGAGGAGAATTGACTTGTATTGATTTTGGTGCTGGACTGAGAAGCCACTGCGCTTCATCATTCTTCACACAATAAAAGAGCAGCTTCCCCTTAGCATCTGTGCTTTGTTTCTTTTCTGTCTGACATTCAGGGCATAAATGCTTCATAATAATAATAAACTTCATCCATGACCGTGAGACATGATCTGGGTGGAGTTTATGATCACTTCAGTGTTTACACCTGCTGCACAGTTTTACAGATTAAACACCATCATGATAACACATGACACACTGATTCAAATATACGCCTTACTGTATAATGTTGTTTACTGATCTCATTTATATTTTAACCTTGCCATTGTGTTCTTCAAACATAGTTGGCTCTTACAGATGGCTTGTAATGTTCCTCATTTGTAAGATAAAAATCTCTATATAAACAGCATTAAACACCTTCCAGCCCTTCAGAATTACATTTTATTTCCACCACGGAATAAAAAAATAAAATAAAATATAAAAAATGAAAGTCCTTTCAATGATTTGAGAACCAATGTGTGTGTGTATGTCTCTGTGTGTTGTTAGCATTTGTCATTTGTCTGTGTAGACAATGTGTTCTTGTGGTGCATCAGTTAGCATCATTATGACATCATCCTTCTGGATCACACCCATATCTCTAATCACTTCTGGCAGTGCTTGAGACACACAGGCACATAAGAGCTTTTCTCTTTCTCTCACCACAGAGCAACTGTTCTTCACTTGACCAAACCACTGACCAGACCAAATATTTGCATACTACAATATACTGTACATCTCTGTTTCTCTCTCTGTGTGTGTGTCTCAGCAGAAATGTGATTGTCTTCTGGGTCTGGAAGAAAATTCTCTGGAGCAAAAAACAAGAGTGTGTCAGTGTTTGAGTGAGAACATAAAAAAAAAAAAAAAAAAAAAAAAAAACAGCTACAGCTGCATGGGAGACAGACTTTCTTCCCACCTCAGCAGGTACAATGCATCGCTTTTTCTCTGGACATATACAGGGATTAACAATAAGGGCCTGAAGCTGACGTGGTACTGTGTCAGTGATTCTGCACATCTTACATTGGTTATCATGTACATGCAGTGTGTGGTACGGTTCTCCAGACTCTCATTATTTGGAATAAACAGTTTCTTTTTAGTTTTTCATACATATTTGTAACATACTTTCTTATCTGGTTAAATGTAAGTGCCTCAAGCCTTAAAGGAACAGTTCACCCAAAATGGAAATTTGCTGAAAATGTACTTCTCAGGCTATCCAATATGTAGATGAGTTTGTTTCTTCATCAGGTTTGGAGAAATGTAGCATTGCATCACTTGCTTACCAATGGATGCTCTGCAGTGAATGGGTGCCGTCAGAATGTCGTCAGAGTCCAAATAGCTAATAATAACATCACAATAATTCACAAGTAATCCACACCACTCCAGTCCATCAGTTAATGTTTAGTGATGTGGAAAGCTGTGTGTTTATAAGAAACAAATCCATGAATAATGCTACATTTATCAGATAAGGAAATAAACACATCTATGTCTTGGATGGCCTGAGGGTGAGAAAAATTGTCATAAAATATTTGGATGAATTAATCCTTTAAGACCTGTAGTCTCTCCATCAGCAGGTTCACACAATTCATGACTCCATGAGCATGGGTGACTCAAGATTACTGTCAGCATACTGAAGACTGCAAGGAAATTGTTCTGAAGTGCTGACATCTGTTGTACTATTAGCTGTCAGTCCATAGACATCACAGTCTGTGGCACTGTTTTCTCTCTGAACAGAATGAACAAACTGGGTAATAATCTCTTTCTGGATCACATTGCTCATCCAATTGCCTCTTGTTATCACTCGCTCTCTTTCCATAGGTAGATTGTAGGTGTGGCACATTTCGATATCAACTTGCAAAGCATCAACTAGAAATGCTTTTCTTCCGTTCATCACACAACATGATCATGTTGCTTCATAAGACTTGGATTGAACTACTGGTTCTTTTTGGAGATTTGTGATGTCACATGAACACTGTGGCACCCTGCTAATGATAAGCATTCACCTTTGATGAAATAAAAACATCAGAGCGTGTATGTTTTGAAACTAAGTCTGTTAATATGTGCTAATAATGCCATTTTTTGTATGTGAGTCTTCAGCCAACAGAGCACTGATATATATGGCTGGAAGTATTATATTTAGTAGAAATATTCCACATTGATTGGAAGACAGAATAAGTCCAATAGGCTTTGGGTCAGATCTTGCACCATATATCACCACATGAAAAAAAAAGGTGTGTGTTGATCACATTTGCTTTTATCAGCCTTTGAATCAGCTTTCACTGCTTTTCAATCATTTTCTCTGTCCATCTTTTGCTTTATGCTACTGTTCACCTCTCTGTTCCACGTTCTGACTGTGTGTCTGCCTGTTTGTGGGGTTCCATACAGGTTGATCAAGCAGGACTCGCTGCAGTTGTGAAATGTGGCTGAACAGTTTAAATGTCTCTCTGTGTGTCTGTCTTGTATATAATTTAGGACTGCAGTTCCCAAAATGGAAAACAATAAGACTTTCGTAATTGAGTGATGTTGCATTTTTGCCACCGTAATCATTGTAATACTCAATTAATTAAATATTATAATTAATTATTTCTGTATCTGTTTCAGACATACAGACATGTAATAAGAAATGTATTTGGGAAAAAAGAAGAAACTTTCAAATCAATGTCCATATTTTTGTGCAAATTAATCTTTTCCCTGGTAGATACTGACCAAATTAGGAATAATAATAAAAAATAATAAAATAAAATAAATAAATAAATAAAATAAAACAAAGATGGAGGGCTGTAACGAGACAAGAACCTAAGTGTAATTTTCAGTTTAAGTTACTGTAATTTAAATTTAAATCGAATATTTCACAATATAGATAGTGAAATGTCAATGGGAAATGTGTGAGAATTCTTCTTGGTTAATGTTTTAGAAGATTAAGCAATGCAAAGCCTTTGTTACGTTAAGCTTTCCCCTTTGAGGTTACCTTTTAGATATATTCTAATAATGCTATATCATTATTTCTGGAATGTTGATTTCATTATAAAAATATTGCTACTTTAATCTTGCTCATGTAATGTTAAGACTTTATTCACTTAAGAAGCCTATCATGAATTTACAATTTACTTATAATAATAATAAATAAACAAAATAAATGAATAATAAAAAACAAAACACCAAAACTGGTAGGAACCAGCTAAAATTGCATATATATATATATATATATATATATATATATATATATATATATATATATATATATATATATATATATATATATATATATATAACTATAAACGTTTCAGATCGCAAATAGAGGTAATGCAAATTACTTTATACTTCAGTACTGTACTGCTGTGAGGGAGTCGTAGGCGACAACATGGAAGCTGTCTAAGATCCAAATGCAGGAAATGTAATAACACTCAGCAAGCTAATCCAAATCCAAAGGGCGTATCAGAGTAAATAAAACTATCAACCTTGTATCAAACTATCAAGAAATCAGTCCAACAAGGCAGAAACAGTAATCCAGAAATCAGTAGTCAAAAGGCAAGCACAATGGTCATAACAAAAGGGCAAATACTAAGGAAAAAATAAGCTTGGTAAGGCAGTGGGAGCTGGCAATACTTTGCAATGAGAGATAGAAACAGCATGGTTTAAATATGAATAACATTCAATATTCGAGAGGATGGATATTTGGATGGATGGCCAACAGCCCCATCTGTTACAGAATTACAGAATTCTCCCCTCTACAAACCCCTCCAGTGGTTCTTCTCCTTGGTCGACCCATAGGACGTGGTGCTATGCAGATGGGATGCACTCGATGAAACTCCTGAAAAAGAGACGGGTCCAGTACATCCTTGGAGGCCACCCAAGATCTCTCCTTTGGTCCGTAGCCCTCCCAGTCCACCAGATATTGCAACTGACCTCCTCTGCGGCGTGAGTACAGGATCTCATTAACTAAGTATGCAGGTACGCCATCAATCTCAAAGGGTGGAGGAGGCTCAGGGCCTGAGGTCCCGGGGGCAGATGCCAGGTGCACCAGTTTCAGGAGGGAAACGTGAAATGAAGATGTGATAATCAGCAGGAAGCTGTAGATGGTATGTAACTGGATTGATCTGCTTGAGAATCTTGAAAGGTTCTACGCACCTTGGAGTGAGATTTCTGTTCTATAGTCGTGGTCAGAGATGTCGGGTGTCAAGCCAGACTCTCTGGCTGTGTTGATAGTTGGGGTGAGGTCACCTACTGTGATCTGCTTGGATCCTCTAGGATCTTACTGCTCAGATGAGCGCTGACCCACACTTGTTCACTGAGCTTGATCCAGTCATCCACTGACAGCACCATGGAAGGCTCTCCTGACAAAGGAAACACATGGGGCTTGTAGCCTAGAACACACTGAAAAGGGCTTAGACCAGTGAATGAATGGGTGAGGGAGTTCTGAGTGTATTTGGCCCATGGGAGGAAGTTGCTCCATTTATCCTGCTTTCAACTACAATAAGACCTGAGGTAACATCCGATTTCTTGATTCAGTGTCCCACTTGACCATTAGACTCTGGATGATACCCAGAGGTCAGATTGACATTAATGTCCTGTTGCTAACAAAAAGCCTGCCACATTGTAGAAATGTAAATTGTTGACCTTAGTCTGACACAATATCCTCGGGGATTCCGTAGATTCGGAATACATGCTGAAAAAGTTCAAGGGCAGTCTAAATGGCAGTGGGTAGACCCTTCAGTTTTACCAGTCTGTAAGCCTTAGAAAAGCAATTAACAGTTACTTGATGGCTGCGTAACCAATGGACTTTGATAAGTCTGTGATCAAATCTATGGTTAGGTGTGACCAGGGACAGTGTAGGATTGGCAGAGGTTTTAGCAGACTGGCAGGAAGTTCACAATCTGGTTTTGGACTGAGTGCAAGTGGTGCAAGACTTGACAAAGTTAGTAATCTCTCTGTTCATGTGAGGCCACCAGAATGGATTCTGTACCAGAGTAGAAGTTTGATGGTTACCAGGATATCCCAAACTTAGTGAAGTGTGAACCCACCTGATAGCCGATTACAGAGTGCTTGAGGAACATATTGTCGGTTAGGTGGGCATTCTGGTGGGGGTGGTTCATCCTGTTGTGCCTGTTGTATTTCCTCCAAAATGTCCCAACTGATCTGAGTGATGATATCGCTAGGTAAGTGATAAGATGTAAACACTGGTAGGTGATAAGATGGAAACACTGGTTTGGTCACCTTGGTCTATGTCATGTCAGAGGGAGAAAGTGTCAGTCTTGAGAACCATGTTGCCAGGGCTGTACGTGACAGAGAAACTAAAGTGGGTGAAGAATAATGACCAACTACCTTGTCTGGGGGTTGATTCGCTTGGCTCTCTTGATATATTTAAAATTCTTGTGGTCTGTGATAATCTGGAAGAGATGAACGGCTCCCTCAAGCCAATGACACCAGTCCTCTAATGTTGCCTTCATTCAACATTACAACATTAATGTTCAATGTGTGTTTCAGTGTTTAATGAAGCAAACTTGTCTCTTGTTGACTGTTTTACAGCATGAGCTCATGTGTAATTCATAAGCACGATGTAGTCCTTTCTATGTGTGATGTCCCACATTTAACATGAGAAGTTTTATGTCCAGGGATTATAGAAACATTGCTTTTTGCAGTTGTTGTTCTGTGACATTCCTGGAAGAGGCTAAAAATAACCCCATATCGCTTAAAGGTTCTTGCATCATATTGGACACTTTATCTCACACTAGTGTGCGTGCACATACACCTACTGTCTATCATTAGTGTGTGTGCGTAAGATGGGACAAAGCAGTTTGTGAGCAAAAATATATGATTGTCAAATTATCTTATGGAAGAAGTTTAGCATTGGGAACATACTTAGGTTGTTTTAAAAATCACTGGTATTCCTTCAAAAAGTGTGGTTCTAGCACACACACACTTCCTACTACATTATAAAAGTATTCACAGTTCAGTACGTACCTTGGTTTTTGGGGTACGATTTGATACGAGGTTGGTACAACAGGAATTTATTTATTTATTTTTTAGTTATTTTGATCAGACAGTAGTGCTACATATATGTAGCATAGTAGTATTTGATTTGAATTTGATTTGCATCATTTCAAGATTTAAAGCAAAAATAAAATGGTCTGACTTCAGATATGTGAAATTATGTTTCATAAGACACCCTTAAAAAACAGCTGATGGATTAAATGAAAATGCTCATTTATTCTCTGACATCAGGTGGCGTTTATGGAACAGCAGCAGTGTAAAGTTTCCTTGTTTATCGTTGTAAACATAGCAGCTGCAATAATACACTACTTTACTATGCATTATATCAAAGACTACAGAACATCCAAGATGTGCCACTTGTATAGTTTTGAATGGGAGAAAATGCAATGCTCAATATGGCCACTCCATCGAAAGAATCCCTGCCTTTTGAGTAAAAGAGCCAATCGTTGTTAAAGAAACAATCAGCATTCTCAGATGCACCCTTAGGATTGTGCATTCGCACTGGCTGGTCTAGCCTAAAGATTATATATATATATATATATATATATATATTATATAATGCTATTTGCGCAAAAGAAACAACATTTAGTTTTAACAACATTTCAGATTTCATTGGTTATTTCAATTATGAAATTTAATTGTAAGCTTGGTGTACAATTTAGGAGAATTTGATGTTTCCCCATTCAGAGAGTTAGTAGCTGCACTTGCATCTTTCAAAGCTGGCCACCGAGTGAAATGACTTGCCTTAAAGGGACTTTGATTGTATTGAGTTGAGGAAAAGAAAATGCCATTGAAACATCTGAAGACATTCATGCAAACCCCCACATACTGTATTTATCCCTCCTATATTTCAATCATCACATACAGTGAGCTTGATCTGTCTGGTACAGTCAGATCCATCCAACCAGAAGTTGAATTTGAATGATGGAAATAAGAATGCTTACAAATAACTTATATCTGTTTTTATTTTTATGAATGTCAATGAACCTTCAAACTTCAAGTCTTTAAAACATTTGTAGTTTTGTTTTTTTTGTCTTGACAAACTGTAAAAAAATAAAAAAAATAAAATAAAAAAGAAAATGTATAATTCTGATTCACAGCTCTAGTCCCAATATCACTTGCAAATACCTACAAATACTAGTGGGATGATGCTGGCAGCTCACTAGGTTTTGAAACAGTGTTTAGGTGTAAATTCCTGAAAATTGTTGAGATATACTTAAAGCACACACACACACACACACACAAACACACGCACACTGACCGTTTCTCATTTTGTTCTTTAGGAGAGTGCAATTAGTGAGTAGAAGCTGTACAGAGAGAAATGGCTGTGCAGTAAATCTGTGTTTTTGTCATTAAAGGGATAGTTAGGGATAGTTCATTAATCAATATTGTGTAAATGAAAGCCTAAATAAAATATGTTTATCATTGTGCGATTGTGTCTCTTCAGAAGACTTGGATTAAACTGCTTTATTTATCTAGATTACCTTTACAGTAAACATTTTGAACTTGAGAATTTTGGTGGAATGGACTTACAATAGATGGACAGAAATCTTTCAGGTTTATTTGAAAAATATAATATTTATAATTTATAATATTTATATTATTGTATGTGTTTCAAATAATAATTAAAGTGAAGCAGTCAGTCAAGTTTTCCACTTCCACTTCTACTTTCCACATGATTTCCACTTCAATAAAAAGTTAATTATATATATATATATATATATATATATATATATATATATATATATATATATATATATATATATATATATATATATATATATATACTTGACTGACAGCTTCACTTCCACTTTAAAGTCTTACTAATGATGACATACTTTTTATTTTTAGGTAAAAAATCAAGATGTATTCTGTCTTGTTGTCTCTTTATTATAAATATGAATTCGCTTTCAGTCTTTATAATTGCCCACATTTATTTAATTTCACTTCATCAATTCTCTTGTCAAGCTTTAAACAGGAATAGTTTTTGATGGATCTTGTTTGGTTGTCTTTAAAAAGAGGACAATCTATAACTATTCATTACTTTAATGTTATGTAAAGTCCTGTATGACATATATGTTTCATGGTAATTAAATAGGTCTTGAGACAGATCTCATTTATTGCTTTCTGATGAACAGATTTCAGCATAGGGTTTATGAGTCTTTAATGACACTGATGTGCAAATGTAATCTGATTTATATTCAGTTTGCATTAATATGTATATCATACAGGCTGATGCAGTTTAATTCATGTACTGCAATTTAGACAATATGCACTCAGCTTATTAAAAATAGACATTGTGCATCATCCATTAGCATTGCAACTGCTATTTCAGGGTGGTTTTAACTGTGTGTGTGATAAATGTGACATCTCTAATTAAACTGATTGTTGAAGAGCTGAAGGGTTAAAGGTTTCACATGACCTTGATTGATTGTATTTGTTTAGGATCTATCATGTATCTACAGGTCAGGCGGCTTTATCTTTGGCCATTATCGCTGAGTCTAAATTATAATAGCTGATATATTGAGTTTTCTGTAGTGTAATATGAGAACACAATGATCATATTTCCTCAGTAATGACCTCACAAAAATCAAGCATCTTGCAGTTTCTCTGCACCAGGACTGACGAAATTTGCACAAATGGCTGAGCGGGGATTGTTTGTGTTTGTGTGTGTGAGATACAGATCCCCTGATCTGCTGGCGTACAGTATGTATGACATGTGCCCGTTTCTTTTGCGAGCTTTTGATTCACGTCTAGGCTGCTTCTAAAAATAACAGCAAGCAGAGCGGGACAGCGGCCTGTCTCTGGAGAGAGAGAGAAAGAGAGAGACAGGACATGGGCAGTGCTCCTCTCGTTTTCTTTCTCCCTCTCTCACTCTCTCTCTCTCTCCAGTCATTTTGTTCAGCAGCACAGTCGCGCCTCAGAGCAGCTGCTAACACACACACACATACACACACACACACACATACACACAGACTCTGCAGCAAATGTAGTGGTACTCGCAATGAAACCGTGGACAGAGTGAGAACAATCCACAGAGAGAGAGGTAAGGAAAAAGGTAGACTTGAACAAAACAGACGCAAAAAGGAAACATACAGTACATTTCTAGGCAAAAGTACAGAAGAAGACGTCTACTGGACAGGATTCAGAATCAGCACATGTGAAAGAGACACGTTCACAGCGGCCAGATGCCTGTATTCAAGGTACACCTGCTTTACTGCTAATGGGATCAAAACGGAGCTTTTACTCCTGATTTAACACAGTTTGTGTGCATGAGTGTGTGTGTCCGGGAATAAATGTTTCTAAAGCTGCATGGTTTACCTTGCTGTTTTATCAGGTTTTTTTTTAATAAATGTGGAGCTGACATTTATGTTGCAGTTTCATTTAATATCACAACAGATTTCAGTAAAGTTTACTTTTTTTTTTTATAATTTTTTTTTTACTTAAAAAAACAACAACTTTATATTTTACAATATATTATATTATTATAATATTTAATATTTTGTGGATATTGTTTTGGATTTATTTCCTTTTTTAGGAAGCAATATATTTTTTAAAATAAGCAATGACGTTTATGATGAGTGATGAACACTACATATTAAATGTTTACCATGGTCATATTTTATGTATGCCTGTTTAAGTGTGTGTGTGTGTGTGTTTTATTGGTAATAAATGGGGCTTGCTGAGATAAGCAAGTGGTAAATTGTTAAATAAAGTTTCTTGTACTCATTTTCACATAGAGCAAAACATACACAGAGAGAGAGGTGACTTGCGCGACGACAGATTGCTTCATGAGGTTGATATGAGTGACATTTCCAACAAAGCTCACAGAGGCGAGGTAAACCACAACTGTATGAGACAGACATGTATGTCTGCAGAGGAAATGTCCTTTCAGGAAGTTTCTGATGTGCACATACCTGAAGACAATTTCTCAACTTGTTAGTTTTGAACACTTTCTGAAATAGTTGTTTTGACAAGAAGTTTTGTTTTAAAAAAAAGCTGAAATTCAAATATCAGAAGTATTACTTTTTACAGTTGAATAGTTCAGATAATTTACCCATAAATTCTGTCATTATTTATGCACCTTTGTGTCAATCCAAACCCGTTTTGATATATTCTGTGAAACACAAAAGGAGAAATTAAGTGTTCATACTGCTCTTTTCCATACAAAGACAGAACTATAAAAATAGTCCATATGACCGGTGTGCTATATTTGAAACCATTCAGTAGCTGTTGTGTGAGTAATAAACCATATTTAAGTTCCTGAAAATCTTCCGTCATTGCTTGCGCAAATTCAGATATGCCGTGCCAAGACATGTCATGTCAGGTTTCACGTCAATGATAAGACACATTTAATTAATGTCAGTGAGGTCAAATATGGCGTGATGTGTACGTTGCAATAGGACACACAGAGACACAATGACAAATTAGATGTAAGAGCTGCTTGTTTAACATAGAGGCGTTTCATAGAGAGAAAAGGGGGATGGGGAGGGAGGAAATCTAGACAGATAGATAGATAGATAGATAGATAGATAGATAGATAGATAGATAGATAGATAGATAGATAGATAGATCCCCTTTTGTGTTTGAGAGAAAAAATAAGATGAACAATTGGCTTACTGTATATATCTGACTTCATAGTTGTAATTTTTTAGTTGCATTCAAATATGTTTGCTCTTGTTTACTATTCTTGAGTGTCTCCTTTTTGGGCCATTTTGAGCAGCACAAGCAGAACAGATAGGCCTCTCTCTCTCTCTCTCTCTCTCTCTCTCTCTCTCTCTCTCTCTCTCTCTCTCTGTGTGTATAGTGGACGTTAATGATTGTGTATTCAGTCATACATGGAAGTCCAGCCAAGTGGCATGATGTCTTGAGTGAGGCTGGGGTGAGTGATCAGTGCTTAATAGTGTGTTTGTGAAAGACACTTTGACACACACACACTCACACACTCTCTCTCTCTCTCTCTCTCTCTCTCTCTCTCTCTTTCCTTTCACTCATGATGTGTTTATGTGAAGAGGGTGACGCCCATTTGACCACTAGATTTCTCTCAGCTTTTTTTTTTCTCTCTTTGACTTCTTGCCGTCTCACAGAAGAAACTGGAATCTGCATGCACTGACACACACAAACATTTACACACACATGCAGATGCTCATCAGATTTTGATTCTTGTGTCTTGGCTGCATGTCCATCCTGACGGTGAGTGTGTGTTGATGGTGCGCATTACTTCTGTCTGTGTGTTTACAAGTGTTTCTGTGAAAGTGCTTGTGTCCTGTATGTGTGTTTGATGCTGTTGTGTAGAAGCTTACAGGAAGTTAAAAAGAGTCTGTGGAAAACATTTGTTTTTTTTCTCAGAGGTTGCTCTTTCATATCTCTAAAGGGATCATCTTTGTCTCAAATAACAATTGAAACTAATGTGTTGCCATACAGAGTGATAAACTAAATGTATTGAATGAGTGAAAGAATGAAAGAATGAGTGTTGAATGAAAAATGTTTGAGTTCGTATTGACATCTCAGACTTCTCTTAAACCTGAGCATGTTTTGAAACATCAAGAACAAGCATTTTTAAAAGATACACTATTGTCATTATTATTTTATTATTTTTTTTTTACAAGAGAAACATCTTAGATACAAAACCTCTTTTTAATGTAACTGCTGTCTAAGAGCAACAATTGATACATTAAGGTCAGCTAAATTTTGTTGCGTCTGTTGAAGCCAATTGAATAATGGCTCATCAGATCTTGTGGAGTCCATGCAACCTTCAGTGCTGCTCTCAATAAAGCAAAAAGAAGTCAAAAAACCAAACCTTTAAACTATAAAGCCTACTGTATCATATTCTATACGCAAATTTCTAAGGCCTCTAAATTATTAACATGATCAAAAATCTGCTGATAAACTTGTTGCACGCAATCTACTACATTACATTTTTAAAGGTCTTTTAGTATAATTGTACAAAGATCCACCTTTAGCTTGTGGCTTGTGTCTTTCTGCCATGAAATATTTACAAATGCATAGCCTACTGTATATTAAACTACATGTTGTGCTCCTTTAAAGTTAAAAAACTTTCACAAAAAGAAAAAAAAAAAAAACAGTACCAGTACCAACAAATTTTCCTTAATTTCAACAGTATATGTAGGGCATGTTGTAACACTGCATTACAATGAGCCCTGCTATAAGAACTAGGTGATTCCATGTACTTACAGAGATAATTCACATAATTCCCGTTTGTGAATTCTATTTACTGCAGCATGAGAAAGTATGGAGTCCCCCAAGGGTCATGTACAGTAGGATAATGATTTCTAATAATCTGGTGTCTACGGTTTTGCAGCCGGTGCTCTGTTTATTGTGATTTTGTAAACACTTCCCTCATTTAAATGTAATTTGAGCTCTCAATTTAGTAGTCTGTACTCTCAGATTTCACAACAGTGTACTCTGTATGGACAGGTTTGTAGCTCGATTTTGATTTGCAGCTCGTCCCCTCAATTTAGAAAAATGTAATGCTATAAGATGCTATATATTTTTCCTCCTTTGTTACTTCAGAGGGGGTTTCTGTAAGAAACAGTACCTAAATGTAAAATGATTACATGGATTTTACAGCATTTTTACCTTTCATAGCTGTTTGTGGAGGGTATAGTGTGCTAAACTATATGTGTTTTATTGAACATGTTTTCCTTTTTTTTAAATAAAGGTAATTAGCAAATGCTTTATTTTATTTGGAAAAAGTTGCTTTTTTTTATTTTTTACTTATTTTGTTTGTGGAGGATAGGGAATGGTGATACTGGGCATGAGGGATCAAGAAAGCAAGGCTTCCCTGTGGCGGCCATGTTAATGACTGATCAGCCACAATGCACTGTGTCAGTTGGCCAATCAGAGCAGATGTGCTTGTCAGAAGGAGGGACTTTGTAGAAAACGACGCATTTGGGAGATGCGGGGCATAGAGGACAATAATAAAAAAAAAAAATAGTAATAAATCAACATATTCTGTTACACCAAATACTTAAAATAGAGATCTTAAAAAAAAAAGAAGAAAAAAAAAAAGATTCATACAGGTATGACCCCTTTTTTTCCACATCTGGCTACATTTCTAGCTGAACTAAATTATTTGTATTTCTATACAAAAGCAAAACAATAGAGTGGGTGCATGATGCTGTGGTGGGCAACTAATGTAATTGGTGTATGACCAAACACCATATAATACAACAAGCTTAGTGTTATTGTAACTTCGTCATTCTTGTTATGTGCCAAATTGCGGGATGGCGGGACCTATGCTGTATTTTTTTGACTGTCCACTCCAACCCCCGAAATAAAGGTAAAACGACCTGGTCCCACAAGATTTGCATTGCATTCACAGGATCCCAATCCCAATGCAGCTGTTTACTTTAAAGTACTAAAATATACCATTTAGGGGTAAACAAGGTGCAAATGTACCTTTTTTGTTCCGACCACACTATTGCCTTAGGGTAACAGCCCAGTGACAGCTTTTTGGAAAGCTGAGTGTGTACAGTGTAAAGTTCCCCTGAAACCCTTCACCTCTCCCAGCTCGGCCTGTCTATATCTGCTAAAACATATTCATGCAGCAGCAGCATATCTTCCGTGCTCACAGCAATGTGTCTGTGTATCTATTGGCAGTAGGGGTTGCATGACTACTAATTTCTACTAGTCGATTTTTTATTTAAAAAAATAATCGAGTTACTCGACTACTCGTGGTTCATGCTACTGTAAATGAAAAGACATTAAATATATTTTTTTATTATCAATAAATGCTTATTAATTCATAGCCTTATTCAACAATTACATATATAAATTGTCAAAACTATTATGACATTACATATTTACATTTTCATGTAACAGCCAGTATTTGTATTTGTGTCTGTAACAATCACACAATTTTTCATATCTACATTCGGATACAATGCCGTACAGTACTTGATAAGTCCATAATGGCTATCTTTTTTTTCATAGTTATCACTGAACAAGTATGCCGTGTTAAACTAAAATAATTATTAATTTCTAAAATAATATTTATCATGCAAGCAGAGAGATGTCATGACAAACGTTTAGTGATCATTTGAACATGACTAAATCACAATAAAGATGCAAACATGTAGGCCAAATAGAAAATGTATCTGTATCTAAGTTGATTATTAGCCTGCTCTCTCTAGAGATGCGCAGCATGCTGTTTGATTGGTGAGCACACTGTGCTTATTCCTTTCATTCGTATCATATCATAGCCTAAACTTTAAAGCATTGCCTTTTAAATATATACAAATAATATAACGTGTATGATGTATTATTATAGGTGGTATTATTCTTGCCAAGCTCTGATTTCTGAAAGATGCAGGGAGAGAAAACAGTAATGTTGTGTTTGATTTGCGATCTTTTCACTCATAAAGTTTACATTGATTCACTTCACACTCGTGACTTTAGAGGTCTGTGTATAATATTGCGCTCATCCCCTGGCTCCATTATCTGTGCCATTGGGAATAAGGTATTCGGCTTCAGGCACGCCACTATTTAAATATTTTAATTTTACATGCAACATAGATAAGGTCATAGAAAGTAACAGCTACATGCAATATTGTAATCCTAAAATTGACATCGTACTTGCAAACTCTTTGTACGCATTATGGTTAATGCATGCTCGAGTAGTCAATTGTTTCCGACAGCGCCAACTAGTGGTTGAAATAGTCGATCACTCGACTACTCAACTAGTCTATGCAAGCCCTAATTGGCAATAAGTCTCTTTTACTAAAGCAGCAGCAGTGCACGTAGCAGATATAGTAAACCAAGACCAAATACATTAACATTGCCATATCCATTAACATGCTAAAAGTATTCAGAAAGTTGTCATGATTACGGTAAATATGTGTGTATTGTCTCTGTATCTCACCTCGTTCCTCTTGTTAGTGGGTATGCATGTGATCTGGAGGTGTTTTGGTGTGTGAGGCACATCCCCTCGCCTTGTGTTTGCCCACCATCCCAACAGTTAGGCCTTTAATCTGCTGTTTCTAATGCTGTACTGATGCCGCTGTAAAGTCATGTCTCTCCCACTGATTTCCCTCATTCTGGGAACGTGGACCCACCGGGACAGCTGCCAATTATCTTCAGTGTCCCATTGATTTATCAATCATCCTAGCATTAATGTTCACCAACATTACTCTTTGGTCGATTCCTGGTGACTGAATCTTTCAAGACAGTAAAAAACACTTAAACTGACAATGTGTGTCTGAATCCTGAACATTATGAATGCAATTCCAGATAGAGAGTAAGATGTTGGCTTTGCATTTACTTCTAATGGATTGACAAAAATTATGAGAGTGTATACATGTTTGATCAGAAGATGATGGTAGCTTTAGGCAGGTCATGTTAGTCAAGTGTGCCTCTAATGAGTTGAGTGCCAGAACATTATTATTTAATGAAAATTATCTTTTTTTTTCTTTTTTTTTTTTTTGGTTGACACTAGCTGAACTTAGCAGAAAACATATGAAAATGTTCTATAAACCTGTCAACACAAGCTTTTGAAATATTGGATGAGACAGCACACAATAATGCAGTCAACTACTCACCCACTACTTGCAAAAACACCTCTGTTTGGCTTGATGCAATTTACAGTACATGCAGTTACCGATATACAGTAAACCTGACTAAATCTGAAATTCTAAACAGTTAATATTCTGCACTCAATATTCTGTAACTTAATGTTGTATTTTTGTTTAACACAAATTTTCCTCAAACAATAATTGGAGTATTCCCTGCAGTGCCACCACAGAGCTGCTGGGAGTTGCAAAGCCCTGAAAAATATCACAAAGCAGACAATATTAATGGTCCTTAAAATGGGCATACTTTTCCTTATTTAATTTCCCTTTTCTTGCTTTTGATTTTTTAATAACATATGTATGACAGGTTTCTGAGATTCATCCATTTAGTTTACTTGATTCAAGGTTCTTAAAGAAATATTTGCAATAAAAAAAACCTTCCTGATAATTATGAAATAATACATTTTGTTGTGAGGTATTACTTTTGTCTGGGATTCTTTATCTTTTAGATTCTCTAGTTGAGATTACTTAAGACGGTAACACTTTAAAATAAGGTTCCATTAGTTAATGCTAGTTAACTACTTTCGTTAACATGAACTAAGCAAGAACAATCCTTCTACAGCATTTATAAGTCTTAGTTCATGTTAATTTCAACATTTACTAATGCATTATTTAAATCAAAAGTTGTGCTTGTTAACATTAGTTAATGCACTGTGAATTACCATGAACTAACAATGAATAACTGTATTTTCATTAACTAACATTAACGAAGATGAATAAATACAGTAATAAATGTATTATTCATTGTTTGTTCATGTTAATTAATACATTAACTAACATTAACTAATGGAACCTTATTCTAAAGTGTTACCCTTAAGACAACTCAAGTGTTGAAGGCTACTGGTTTAGACAATATTCCAGCTAGGTTTGAGATGTGACTGACATTAGTGCACCAACTATAACATATTAATTAATTTATTAATTTATTTATTAAAGGCAGTGTTCCCTTTCAAGTCATTCACTTCAGTAACTGACACTATAGAAAATATGCCTAGGAGTGACAATCTCTGAAGCCTGTATAGCATCTTGCAAATTCACTGGCGGATGATGCTCATCCCTGTATGGAGGTGTCCTTGTTAATAGGTATATGTATTAACATAAAACCACAATTTTGTCAGAATATTGTTTTCAGCATCCTAATTCCATCTTGTCTTTGTTTCACCCTGACTCAGCTGAGCTGCTCACGTCTATGCACATTACGAGTGCATGAGGCTAAAAATTGCTTCTCTCCCAGATTGCTTTCTTTAAAAAGAAATCTCTCCAACCTTTGTGGTGCCTGAGGGGCCATGTGAGCTAGGGAAGCAAGAACAAGACACTGATCACGAGGTCTCCAATGATAAGCTAATGCCTGCTCAAGGCTTATGAGTCTCATCTTCTCTTGAAATGGTGTTGCTCTATTAGTTTGCTTGTGATGACATGCGCACAATGGGTTCGCCGTGTCCGGTCATGTTTGACTGTGAAGATGAGGAGATCAATACTTGCTGGAGGCTTCTGACAATAAGGCTTGGTCATTCTCATATGAGGCGTGCTTAGAATCTCTCCCGTGTTGTAAAGGCCTTGAAAACATTGTACTCTGCTCAAGTGCAGGTTCCACTTCCTTGGACCGTGCTGCACAGAGTGGGTATCTCTGATGGTTCCTTCAGTCTTGCATGCCCACTTAAAGGCACAATTAAAATGATTATTATTATAATAATTGAAATATCCAAAAATCACTAGAACAGTGTTATATAGTTTGCTGACTTGTGTTCTTATATTATACAAAATGTTTCAAAGAATGTTTAAATACAGAGAAATAAGCTATTTTAAATAGCGACACAGGCCATGTCCATAGTGTCATTGTTTCGCCTGCCAATGACACCATAACCTCTCTATTTAGTTTTTTAGAAAACATGGAAACACCATAGATGCTTTAAAATGTTGTGCGTTTTAATAATCCGGCAACGACAGCACAGAGTAGCATTATAACAGAACTTTTAAACTGCTTTTCCCCCCGCATATTCACAACAGGAAGGAGGAGTTCTGCTACTTTTGAGCCGCGTGTTGCTCTCGTTCAGCGGCCTTGTTTCACTTTGATGGCTTTCAACCTCACCATGCTTCATTCTACTAAGTTAATAAATCATTAGCTCATCCATGAACATGATCTCTGCCCAAGTCACATCTTATTGCAATGGCTGTGAGGATGAAGACCAAAACTCCCATTATTCCACAAAACTCCCATTATTCCACAATCAGTCATGGCGTCATCAAACTACACTACCTGGTCTTTGTTTATTTTGAATACGCACTCTTCAGTGGCAAAAACGACATATTTAGCCTTTAAGCCCATTTGTGGAAATCTAGGCAGTGCTTCCATTCAGGTGTGCATTTCCCAAAAACATGGTAAGCCGACTATGTTCATAAGTTCCTTGTTAGTATGACATGTGGACTTGAGTAGCTAATACACTTGAACAAAATAAGCAATCTAAAATGCAGTCCACTTTGTATCTTTCAATCAGTATTGAGGATGGGCAGCTCTGCTCCTTTCAACGATTCCAACCTCAAACCATAAAAACCAAGTGAACTGTGGTTTCTTGTTTTATATGTCAGTCAGACAATCAATAAATAGATAATGCTTTGTTTACGCGCTGCAGTGTTTAATTCTCAATGGAATGCGCTAAATCATTCCCCTCATAACCCTTACGAAAAATACGTTTATTCAAATGTGCTATTAGTATACTTCTTTTAAACTAAAAATAGGAAAGTATTCCTTTAGTTGACATATGTACTTCCCAGAAATGGCCTTTATGTTCTTCTGAGAAATATACTTAAAATGACATTTAAGTAAACTTGACTCATACTTATAAAAAGTTTAAATATATTTGAGCTATACTTGTGCTCCTAGAATCTGTGTTTTCATTGTTATATGGTAGAGGGCGCTAGTACACATCTTCTGCACAGAATTTCCACAAAAAAAAGTGAAGAAGAAAAAGAAACAACAGATACTAACACATGTAATCTAACCTGATCATCTGTCATGAAACAGCATCAAAACTGTAACAATATGGAAATAAAATGTCGACCAATGAAGAGTTAATAATTACAGTCAAGCTTTTGGGTGCTGATCGACTCCATCTACATTTTGATTATCATTCTGAATCCAATTCATAGTCTTTTTTCAGCTTTTTGTTCAAAACTGTATTATTTTTTTTTATTTTTTAAGAAACTTTAAAGTGTTTAAAAAAAAGAATGCATGGTGATAGAATCACTGTTGGAAACGTTACTTTAAAAAAGTAATTAGTTATAGTTACTCACTACTTGTTCCAAAAAGTAACTTAGTTAGTAACTGAATTACTCTATATAAAAGTAACTCGTTACTCAGTAATTTGCATTACTGTGAAAAAAAAAAATTGCTACATGTCAAAGAATATATATTTTACAGTTTTCACAAGTCAGTTAAAATGAGTAGAACAGACAGGTGTTCGTACATAACTTTCGATATTTATTGCATGTCAACAGACAGTTTTATCCTGCACTTCAAGTATTATATTTGTAAGAAAAGTGTTTTTTGGCCACTAGCTTTGGATGCGTGTGTCACACATTACATGTACAGGTTACATGCACGTTCTTGCCTTTGACTGCAATGAATTTGAAGTAGTGCTTATATCTCCATCTTGAAAATGCCAACTTTTCATCGGATTGCTCCTGATTTGCCATTTCTGCTGCTGCTGCGAATCTCTGTGTAGCTTTTGCGTGTGTGTTGTGTGTTTAGCGCTGCTTGCGCATGTGCCGGCATGTGTGTAAAAACACTGGCTCTGATTGGCTACCATGAAACACATGACTCTGCCTTAGCCAATCATAATCGCTTATCTCGTTATTAGCCCACCTCCTCACTCGCTGTGTGAGCCAGAGGTGCATTCAGATTACATAGTTTATTAAATTAATGCATAGTAATGCACCACATTTAATGTCCAATAATGGTAACGGCGTTGTAGTTAGTTAGATTACCCCGTTACTGAAAAAATAACATCGTTACCTAACGCCGTTCTTTTAAACGCCGTTATTCTAAACACTGGATATAATAACATGTTTTCATTTACAAGCAGATAGCCTGTTCTTTCTTTGGATTTTTTGTATGTTCAGATATTCATATAACAAAATATATACAAATTTAAACCTAAATAGGGACATAGTAGTATACTTAAAGTATGACGTAAAGTTCACTTAAAGAAAACGTATTAGTATACTTGCAGTATAAAACTACTAAACTAGTAGTTTACTGAGACTATAATTCAAAGTGTACAACGTATTTATTTAGTAAACTATCGGTATAACTACAAGTTCACTTTTAGTATAATTGCATTACAAACTACAAACATAGAAGTAAACTAGTTGTGTACTCAAAGTGTATATAAAATACTTTTACATACTAGAAAGTGGGCCACTTTAGTCCCAAGCAGTATTAAAACAGTACACTTACAAGTATACTACTAGAACACTGATATTAGTATACTTGCTACATAAATTATACTTAAAAATATACTTGTGCCTTGTCCAAATACCCACACTTGCGATCTGGCCACTTGTGAGCACATGCACTCGACAGAAAGTAAGCCAAAGCGCAGTGCCCTTAACGCACACTTAGTCCACACTATCTCAAATACTACTCCAGAGCAGTATTCGAGGCTAAGTGTATCCCATCATGCAACATGTTGTGGAAATAAATATTGAGACTTTTTGCCAAGATCGCAAAAGGTCAAGGAAAACTTTCCAAATATTAATAATAATTAGATATTACATATAATTTGATAGTAAAACAAAGTGCTACACAGTTTATTGTTGCATAGATTAGTATATTTGTTTTGTACAACATTTGGAACTGCATTTTATCACTTAATTAGAAGTACCACAAATTAAAATTGTCATGTTATAGGGACCACTGAACAGACATTTAGAAGTTGATTTCAAAATGCTAAATATTCAAAATTTTAATTTAAATTAAGCTATGTTAAGCTGGTTGTGTGGAGGTAAATCATTCATGACCTACATTTGCTGTAGCTCTTTCCGCCTCATTCAACAATGGCTTTGCCTCTTGTGTGATCTGTGACTTCCTCCAGCATGACATTTATTCTACACACTTGCTGTATTTGACATTTGCAGCAGGGGATCACAGCTCAACACCAGACCTATTGCTCTCAGAGTCTTATACCAGAAAAGCTATCACGCAAATATGCAGATGCAAATTCTTGGTTATATTAGTGAGCTGTCCTTTAAATACACAATGTGTTAACTTTAAAGGTGTCATGAAATGCAGTTTAATTTGTAAAGTTAGTTTATAAGCTTTGCAACTTTTTTTGCATAACAATATTTGTAAAAATGACCACTGTCCATCCTTATTTTCACTCTCTGTGAAAAAGTCTAAATTTCAAGGAATGTTACCTCTTACAGAAACGGAAGTAAATGGCAACTGCTGAGGTTGGATAACATTATTGCATCGTATCCATGTTTTGATACTCAAGATGGCAATCACTGTGACAGAGCCATATAAAGTATATATGAGTCCGAGGCAGAAGAAATTGAAACAAAGAAACCACAACAACTACAACAGCCTGTTACAGCGTGATACTTGGTTTTGCTTGCTTAATTGCTTAATTTTCATTAGTGTTGGTATTAGGGATATGCTGGTATATAATTTTCCTGTGATTAATTGCTCATGCTTTTTTCACGGTATATGGTATTGGAATTTTTTTTTTTATTATTATTTTTAAAGTGTTCATAATACATTATAACATATTAAATTACTTTTTTTTCTTATATTGAAAATAACTTAACATTTAAATACAATAAAGTAATATTTCTATATTTGCTACCGAAGTTATTAATCTTTTTTATTTTTATTTTTTATTTTTATTTTTATAGACTTGTAAAAATACAAGTCTTAGTTCTTGTTAGCTCATTAAATAATACAGTTGCAACTTTAGATTTGAATGTTAAATATTGGAATACCTACGATTAATGAATGTTCAGAAGAATTTTTAATTGGCAGTTTGTGTTAACTAGTTAACTAACTAACTACTGAATCCCTAATGTAAAGTGTGAATGAATAATAAAGAGTCATAACACTTTCCAACAATGTCTAGGGCATGTTGTAGTCCAGATAAAAAATTAAAAAATAAAATAAAAAGTTTGAACATAAATAGCCTATTTAGTCTAAATATTTAAGTATTTGGCACTGTGATGGACATCACAGTGAATACACAAATCTGAATGGCTATTTAAAATTATTTAAATATATTTTAAAAGTAGTGCAGCTGCTTTATTTATGGGGTTTTTAGGGCAAGGGCTGCATTTTCTGCAGTTTAGCGTCATCTGCTGTCAGAGAGTGAATGTGCTTTCATTCTGAGCGTCTCTCACATGTGCTTCTCATGTGAGCTTGTTTACATCAGAGCATACATGAGTTTTTAAGCAGCATACAACTGTGTTGTGCATTTTTGCCAGTTGATGGGAATAGTATTCTTAAAATGCATTCCAAATTCAGAATAATTTGTAATATATAATTATTCACGGTATTTAGAAGTGCCCACATAACAATATTGTGCATATTCATTACTGTGATGAATACTGGCACATGTCGAGTTGGTATTTAGTGGTAAATAGTGATATTATTATTACAAAAGACACTGCGGCAAATTAAAAATTTATCTTGATGTCATTAAAAAGAAACTAGGAAGGATATGCAAAGTTTTAGGAGATGCAGTTTCTTTTCATCCTCTGACAGAACAACATGTGAGTTTGCCGGTCTTACTCGACATCTATATCCAACAGCAATATGACTATTGTGATTGATGGACATACACGAGTTGTTCCGAACACTCCTCTTTGATTACACAGGACACAAGAAGGGTAGAAAAGAATCATTCATATTTTAAACTGGGGAGTTACTCTTATGTTCTGAAACTTATGGTTTTGATCACTTATGGTGTGTAAATATCAAAAACATTTTGATTCTCCAGGTCATGACCCCTTTAAATAAAGATGCTTCATACTGTTGCTCCTTCTTTGCAGTAGCTGACCTGACTGAGAAAATTTTATGTAGAAAAAGACAGTTTGTGTTAATGTTTTCTGTACCGCCCTTTCAGCGCTGAAGAAGAAATTCCATTAATTGCAGTCAGACACATTTCAGAACACAATGCAATGAAAACAAGACATTGCATTGCTAGCTGCACACTG